>NW_028138929.1:0-209000 GCF_964270905.1 Leucopleurus acutus
CTGTCCCCTAAACCTAAACCTAGCCCGAACCCTAACCCTAACCCTAGCCCGAACCCTAACACTAACCATTCCCCGAAGCCTGACCCTCACCCGTCCCCTAATCCTAACAAGTACGGTAACACTAACCCACGCCGTCACAAGTACGCTCCCCCTGAAGCGTTGTCAGACCCTCACCTGGACCCTCAACCGTCCCCGTCCCCTATCCCTAACCCTAGCCTGTCCCTAACCCTAACCCTTCCCAGAAGCCTGACCCTCACCCGTCCCCTAATCTTAAACCGTACGCTAACACTGACCCACGCCCTCACACGTACGCTCCCCCTAAAGCGTTGTCGTACCCTCACCTGGACCCTAAACCATCCCCGTCCCCTAATCCTAACCCTAGCCCGAACCCTAACCCTAACACTTCCCCGAAGCGTGAGCCACACCCGTACCCTAATCCGATCACATATGCTAACACTAACCCACGCCCTCACACGTACGCTCCCCCTAAAGCGTTGTCGTACCCTAACCTGGACCCTAAACCGTCCCCTTCCCCTAACCCTAACCCTAGCCCGAACCCTATCCCTTACACTTCCCAGAAGCCTGACCCTCACCCATCCCCTAATCCTAACCCGTACGTTAACACTAACCTGCACCCTCACACATACGCTCTCCCTAAAGCGTTGTCGTAGCCTCACGTGGACCCTAAACAGTCTCCAAACCGTAACCCTAACCCTAGCCAGAACCCTAACCCTAACCCTTCCCCGAAGCCTGACCCTCACACGTCCCCTAATCCTAACCCGTACGCTAACACTAACCCGCACACTCACACGTACGCTCCCCCTAAAGCATTGTCGTACCCTCACCTGGACCCTAAAGCTTCCCTGTCCCCTAACCCTAACCCTAGCCCGAACCCTAAACCTAACACTTCCCCGAAACCTGACGCTCACCCGTCCCCTAATCCTAACCCACGCCCTCACACGTACGCTCACGCTCAAGCGTTGTCGTACCCTCAACTGGACCCGAAACCGTCCCCGTCCCCTAACCCTAACCCTAGACCGAACCCTAACCCTAACCCTTCCCTGAAGCCTGACCCTCACCCGTCCCCTAATCCTACCCCGTACGCTAACACTAACCCGCGCCCTCACACGTACGCTCCCCGTAAAGCGTTGTCGTACCCTCACCTCTACCCTAAACCGTCCCTGTCCCCTAATCCTAACCCTAGCCTATCCCTAACCATAACCTCTCCCCGAAGCCTGACCCTCATCCGAACCCTAATCCTAACCCGTAGGCTAACACTAACCCACGCCCTCACACGTACGCTCCCCCTAAAGCGTTGTCGTACTCTCACCTGGACCCTAAACCGTCCCCGTCCCCTAACCCTAACCCTAGACCGAACCCTAACCCTAACCCTTCCCCGAAGCCTTCCCCTCACCCGTCCTCTAATCCTAACCCGTATGCTAACACTAACCCATGGCCTCACACGTACGCTCTCCCTAAACCATTGTCGTACCCTCACCTGGACCCTAAACCGTCCCTGTCCCCTAACCCTAACCCTAGCCCGAACACTAAAACTAACTCTTCCCCGAAGCGTTCCCCTCACCCTTTCTGTAAACCTAAGCCGTACGCTAACACTAACCCGTGCCCTCACACGTACGCTCACCCTAAACCGTTGTCGTACCCTCACCTGGACTCTAAACCGTCCCCGTCCCCTAACCCTTACCCTAGCCCGAACCCTAACCCTAACCCTTCCCCGAAGCCTTCCCCTCACCCGTACCCTAATCCTAACCCGTACGCTAACACTAACCCATGCCCGCACTCGTACGCTCACCCTAAACCGTGTTGTACCCTCACCTGGACCCTAAACCATTCCCGTCCCCTAACCTTAACCCTAGCCCGGACTCTAATCCTAACCCTTCCCCGAAGCCTTCCCCTCACCCTTCCCCTAATCCTAACCCGTAAGCTAACACTAACCCGTGCCCTCACACGTTTGCTCCCCCTAAACCTTTGTCGTAACCTCACTTGGACCCTAAAAAGTCCCCATCCCCTAACCATAACCCTAACCCTTAACCGAAGCTTTACCCTAACACGTCCGCTAATCCTAACCTGTACACCAACACTAACCCATGCCCTCACACGTACACTCAGCCTAAACCACTGTCGTACCCTAACCTCTCCCCTAAAATGTCCCCATCCCCTAACCTTAACCGTAACCCTAACCCTTACCCTTACCCGAAGCCTTACCCTAACCCGTCCCCTAATCCTAACCCGTACGCTAACACTAGTCCCTGCCCTCACACCTATGGTCACCCTAAACCGTTGTCGTACCCTAACCTGTCCACTAAACCGTCTCCGTCCCCTAACCCTAAGCCTAACCTAACCCTAACCCTTACCCAGAGTCTTACCATACCCAGTCCCCTAATCCTAACCCGTGCTCTAACACTAACCCGTGCCCTCACACGTACGCTCCCCCTAAACCGTGGTCGTCCCATCACCTGGACCCTAAACTGTCCCTGTCCCCTAACCCTAACCCTAGCCCGAACCCTAACCCTAAACCTTCCCCGAAGCCTTCCCCTCACCCGTCCCCTAATCCTATCCCGTACGCTAACACTAACCCATGCCCTCACACGTACGCTCCCCGTAAACCGTTGTCGTACCCTCACCCGGACCCTAAACCGTCCCCGTCCCCTAACCCTAAGCCTAGCCCGAACCCTAACCCTAACCCTTCCCCGAAGCCTTCCCCTCACCCGTCCTCTAATCCTAACCCGTACACTAACACTAACCCGTGGCCTTACACGTACGCTCCCCCTAAACCGTTGTCGTACCCTCACCTGGACCCTAAACCGTCCCTGTCCCCTAACCCTAACCGTAGCCCGAACACTAAACCTAACCCTTCCCCAAAGCCTTCCCCTCACCTGTCCCGTAATTCTAAGCCATACGCTAACACTAACCTGTGCCCTCACACGTACGCTCACCCGAAACCTTTGTTGTACCCTCACCTGGACTCTAAACCGTCCCCGTCCCAGTCCCCTAACCCTAACCCTAACACTTACCCGAAGCCTTACACTAACCCGTCCCCTAATCCTAACCCGTACGCTAACACTAAACCGTGCCCTCACACGTACACTCACCCTAAACCGTTGTCGTACCCTAACCTTTCCCCGAAATGGTCCCCATCCCGACCCTAAACCTACCCCTACCCAAAGCCTTACCCTAACCCGTCCCCTAATCCTAACCCGTACCAAATCGATAACCCGTGCCCTCACACATACACTCACACTAAACCACTGTGGTACCCTAACCTGTACCCCAAACAGTCCCCGTCCCCTAACCCTAACCCTAACCCTAGCCCGAACCATAACCCTAACCCTTCCCCGAAGCCTGACCCTCACCCGTCCCCTAACCCTACCCGTACGCTAACACTAACCCATGTCCTCACACGTACGCTCCCCCTAAACCGTTGTCATACCCTCACCTGGACCCTAAACAGTCCCCGTCCCCATAACCCTAACCCTAACTCTTACCTAAAGCCTTACCCTAACCCGTCCGCTAAACCTAACCTGTATGCCAACACTATCCCATGCCCTCACACGTAGGCTCACCCTAAACCGTTGTCGTACCCTAACCTGTCCACTAAAATGTCCCCGTCCCCTAACCCTAACCCTAACCCTAACCCTTACCCTTACCCTAAGCCTTACCCTAACCCGTCCCCTAATCCTAACCCGTACGCTCACAATATCCTGTGCCCTCACATGTACGCTCACCCTAAACCGTTGTCATACCCTAACCTGTCCACTAAACCGTCTCCGTCCCCTAACCCTAAGCCTAACCTAACCCAAACCCTTACCCAGAGTCTTACCATAACCAGTCCCCTAATCCTAACCCGTACGCTAACCCTAACCCGTGCCCTCACACGTACGCTCACCCTAAACCGTTTTCATACCCTCACCTGTCCCCTAAACCGTCTCCGTCCCCTAACCCTAACCCTAACCCTAACCCTTACCCGAAGACTTACCCTAACCTGTCCCCTAATCCTAACCCGTAAGCTAACATTAACCCGTGCCCTCACACATACGCTCATCCTAAACCGTTGTCGTACCCTAACCTGTCCTGTAAACCATCCCCATCCCCTTACCCTAACCCTAAAACTAACACTAACCCTTACCCGAAGCCTTATGCTAACCCGTCCACAAATCCTAACCGGTACGCTAACACTAACCCGTGCCCTCACACGTACGCTCACCCTAAACCGTTGTCATACAGTAACCTGTCCCCTAACCCGTCCCCTAATCCTAACCCTAACCCTAACCCTTACACGAAGCCTTGCAGTAACCCGATCCCTAAACCTAACCCGTACGCTAACACTAAACCGTGCCCTTACACGTACGCTCACCCTAAACCTTTGTTGTACCCTAACCTGTCCCTTAAACCGTCCCCATCCCCGTCCACTAACACTAACCTTAACCCTAAACCTAACCCTTACCCGAAGCCTTACCCTAACCCGTCCCCTAATCCTAACCCATACGCTAACACTAACCCGTGCCCTCACACGTAAGCTCACCATAAACCGTTGTCGTACCCTAACCTGTCCCCTAAACCGTCCCCATTCCCTAACCCTAAACCTAACCCTAAACCTAACCCTTACCTTAAGCCTTACCGTAACCCATCCCCTAATCCTAACCCATACGCTAACATTAACCGGCGCCGTCACACGTACGCTCACCCTAAAACCTTGTCGTACCCTAACCTGTCCCCTAAACCGTCCCCGTCACCTAACCCTAACCCTAAGCCTAACCCTTACCCAAAACCTTACACTAACCCGTCCCCTAATCCTAACCCGTATGCTAACACTAACCTGTGGCCTCAAACGTATGCTCACCCTAAAGCGCTGTCATACCCTAACCTGTCCCCTAAACCGTCCCCATCCCATAACCCTAACCCTAACCCTAACCCTAACCCTAAACTTACCCGAAGCCTTACCTTAAACCATCCCCTAATCCTAACCCAGATGCTAACACTAACCCGTACCCTCACACGTACGCTCACCCTAAACCGTTGTCGTACCCTAACCTGTCCCCTAAACCATCCCCATCGCCTAACCCTAACCTTAACACTAACCCTAACCTTAAACCTTAAACAAAGCCTCACCCTAACCCGTCCCTTAATCCTAACCCGTACGCTAACACTAACCCATGCCTTCACATGTACGCTCACTCTAAACAGTTGTCGTACCCTAACCTGTCCCCGAAATGGTCCCCATCCCCTGACGCTAAACCTACCCCTACCCAAAGCCTTACCCTAACCCGTCCCCTAATCCTAACCCGTACCAAAACGATAACCCGTGCCCTCACACATACACTCACACTAAACCTCTGTGGTACCCTAACCTGTCCCCTAAACCGAACCCGTCCCCTAACCCTAACCCTAACCCTAACCCTTACCCAAAGCCTTACCCTAATCCATCCTCAAATCCTAACCCATATGCTAACACTAACTCGTGCCCTCACACGTACGCTCACCCTAAAATATTTTCGTACCCTAACCTGTCCCCTATACCGTCCCCGTCCCCTACACTAACCCTAACCCTGACACTTATCCGAAGCCTTACCCTAACCCGTCCCCTAATCCTAAGCCGTACGCTAACACTACCCCGTGCCCTCACACGGATGCTCACTCTAAACAGTTGTCGTACCCTTACCTGTCCCCTAAACAGTCCCCATCCCCTAACCCCATCCCTAATTCTAACACTTACCCGAAGCCTACCCTCACCCATCCCCTAATCCTAAGCCGTACGCTAACACTACCCCGTGCCCTCACACGGACGCTCACCCTAAACAGTTGTCGTACCCTTACCTGTCCCCTAAACAGTCCTCATCCCCTAACCCCATCCCTAATTCTAACACTTACCCGAAGCCTTACCCTAACCCAACCCCTAATCCAAACCCGTACGCTAACACTAACCCGTGCCCTCACACGTACGCTCACCCTAAACCGTTGTCATACCCTAAACTGTCCCCTAAACCGTCACCATCCCCTAACCCTAACACTAACCCTAACACTAACCCTAACCCTTACCCACAGCCTTACGTTAACCCATCCCCTAATCCTAACCCGTACGCTAACACTAACCCGTGCCCTCACAGGTACGCTCACCCTAAACCGTTGTCATACCCTAACCTGTCCCCTAAACCGTCCCCGTCCCCTAACCCTAACCATAACCCTAACCCTAACCGTAACCCATACCCAAAGCGTTACTCTATCCCGTCCCCTAATCCTAACGCGTACGCTAACACTAACCCATGCCCTCAGACGTACGCTCTCCCTAAACCGTTGTCGTACCCTAACCTGTCCCCTAAACCGTCCCTGTCTCCTAACCCTAACCCTAATCCTAACCCTAACCCTTACCCGAAACCTTACCCTAACCCGTCCCCTAATCCTAACCCGTACACTAACACTAACCCGTGCCCTCACACGTACGCTCACCCTGAACCGTTGTTGTACCCTAACCTGTCCCCTAAACTGTCCCTGTCGCCTAACCCTAACCCATACCCAAAGCCTTACCCTAACCCGTCCCCTAATCCTAACCCGTACGCTAACACTAACCCATGCCCTCATACGTACGGTCACCCTAAACCGTTGTCGTACCCTAACCTGTCCCCTAAACTGTCCCCATCCCCTAACCCTAACCTTAACCCTAAACCTAACCCTAACACTTACCCGAAACGTTACACTAACCCGTCCCCTATTCCTAACACGTACGCTAACACTATCCCATGCCCTCACGCGTATGCTCACCCTAAACCGTTGTCGTACCCTACCCTGTCCCCTAAACCGTCCCCGTCCCTTAACCCTAACCCTAATCCTCACCCTAACTGAACCCCTAATCCTAACCCATACGTTAACACTAACTCATGCCCTCACATGTACACTCACCCTAAACTGTTTTCATACACTTACCTGTACCTTAAACCGTCCTGGTCCCCTAACCCTAACCTTAACCCTAACCCTAACACTTATCCGAAGCCTTACTCTAACTCGTCCCATAATCCTAACCCGTACGCTAACACTAACCTGTGCCCTCACACGTATGCTGACCCTAAACCGTTGTCGTACACTAACCTGTCCCCTATACCATCCTCGTCCCCTAACCCTAACCCTAACACTAACCCTAACCCTTACCCGAACCCTTACCTTAACCCATCCCCTAATGCTAACCCATACGCTAACACTAACCCATACCTTAACACGTACGCTCACCCTAAACCGTTGTCGTACCCTACCGTGTCCCCTAAACCATCCCAGTCCCCTAACCCTAACCCTAACCCTTACCCAAAGCCTTACACGAACCCGTCCCATAATCCTAACCCGTACGCTAACACTAACCCGTGCGCTCACACGTACGCTCACCCTAAACCGTTGTTGTACACTAACCTGTCCCCTAAACCGTCCCTGTCCCCTAACCCTAACCTTAACACTCACCCTAACCCTAACCCTTAAATGAAGCCTTACCCTAACCCGTCCCCTAATCCTAACCCGTACGCTAACACTAACCCATTCTCTCACACGTACGCTCAACCTAAACCGTTGTCGGACCCTAGCCTATCCCCTAAACCGTCCCCGTCCCCTAACCGTAACCTTAACACTAACCCTAACCCTAATCCTTAACCGAAGCCTTACCCTAACCCGTCCCCTAATCCTAAGCCGTACGCTAACATTAACCCCTGCCCTCACATGTACGCTCACCCTAAACCGTTGGCGTATGCTATCCTGTCCCCTAAACCATCCCCATCCCCTAACCCTAACCCTAACCCTTACCCGAAGCCTTATCTTAACCCGTCACCTAATCCTAACCCGTACGCTAACACTAACCCATACCCTCACACGTACGCTCACCCTAAACCATTGTCGTACCCTAACCTGTCCCCTAAACCGTCCCCATCCACTAACCCTAACCCTAACCCTAACACTTACCCGAACCCTTACCCTAACCCGTCCCCTAATCCTAACCCGTACTCTAACACTAACCAGTGCCCTAACAAGTATGCTCACCCTAAAACGTTGTCGTACCCTAACCTGTCCTCTAAACCGTCCCCGTCCCCTAACCCTAACCCTAAACCTAACCCTTACCTGAAGCCTTACCCTAACCCGTCCCCTAATCCTAACCCGAACGCTAACACTATCCCGTGTCCTCATGCGTACGCTCACCCTAAACCGTTGTCGTTACCTAACCGGTCCCCTAAACCGTCCCCGTCCCCTAACCCTAACCCTAATCCTAACCCTAACTCTAACCCTAATCCTAACCCATACGCTAACACTAACTTGTGCCATAACACGTACGCTCACCCTAAACCGTTTTCATACCATAACCTGAACCCTAAACCGTCCCCGTCCCCTAACCCTAACCTTAACACTAACCCTAACCCTTACCCAAACCTTACCCTAACCCGTTCCCTAATCCTAACCCATACGCTAACACTAACCCGTGCCCTCACACGTACGCTCACCCTAAACCGTTGTCGTACCCTACCCTGTCCCCTAAACCATCCCTGATCCCTAACCCTAACCCTAATCCTAAACCTTACCCAAAGCCTTACCCTAACCCGTCCCCTAATCCTAATCCGTACGCTAACACTAACCCATGCTCTTACACATACGCTCACCCTAAACCATTGTCATACCCTAACCTGTCCCCTAAACCGTCCCCGTCCCCTAACCCTAACCCTAACTCTAACCCTAACCCTAACCCTTACCCGAAGCCTTACACTAACCCGTCCCCTAATCCTAAACCATACGCTAACACTAACTTGTGCCCTCACATGTACGCTCACCCTAAACCGTTATCATACCCTAACCTGACCCCTAAAGCGTCCCCGTCCCCCAACCCTAACCCTAACCCTAAACCCTCCCCATCCCCTAACCCTAACCCTAACCCTAACCCTAACCCTTACCCGAAGCCTTATCCTAACCCGTCACCTAATCCTAACCCATACGCTAACACTAACCCGTGCCCTCACACGTATGCTCACCCTAAACCGTTGTCGTACCCTAACCTGTCCCATAAACCATCCCCGTCCCCTAACCCTAACCCTAACCCTTACCCAAAGACGTAACCTAACACGTCCACTAATCCTAACCCTTACGCTAACACTAAACCGTGCCCTCATGCGTGCACTCACCCTAAACCATTGTCATACCCTAACCTGTCCCCTAAACCATCCCCGTCCCCTAACCCTAACACTTACCCTAAGTCTTACCCTAAACCGTCCCCTATTGCTAACCCGTACGCTAACACTAATCCGTGCCCTCACACGTACACTCACCCTAAACCGTTGGCGTACACTAACCTGTCCCCTTAACCATCCCCGTCCCCTAACCCTCACCATAACCCTCACCATAACCCTAACCCTAACCCATACCCAAAGCCTTACTCTATCCCGTCCCCTAATCCTAACCCGTACGCTAACGCTAACCCATGCCCTCAGATGTACGCTCACCCTAAACCGTTGTCGTACCCTAACCTGTCCCCTAAACCGTCCCCGTCCCCTAACCCTAACCCTGAACCTAACCCTAACACTTACCCGAAGCCTTACCCTAACCCGTCCCCTTATCCTAACCCATACGCTAAGACTAACCCGTTCCCTCACACGTACGCCTACCCTAAACCATTGTCGTACCCACACCTGTTCCCTAAACAGTCCCCATCCCCTAATACTAACACTAACCCTAACCCGAAGCCTTACCCTAACCCATCGCCTAATCCTAACCCGTAGGCTATCACTAACCCCTGCCTTCACATGTACGCTCACCCTAAACCGTTGTCGTACCCTAACCTGTACCCTAAACCGTCCCCGTCCCCTAACCCTAACCCTAACCCTTACCCAAAGCCTTACCCTAACCCGTCCCCTAATCCTAACCCGTAAGCTAACACTAACCCGTGCCCTCAAACGTACCCTCACCCTAAACCGTTGTCGTACGTTAACCTGTCCCCTAAACCATCCCCGTCCCCTAACACTAACCCTAATCCTATCCCTAACTCGTCCCCTAATGCTAACCCATATGTTAACACCAACTCGTGCCCTCACACGTATACTCACCCTAAACCGTTTTCATACCCTAACCTGTACCCTAAACCATCCCCGACCCCTAACCCTAACCCTAACCTTAACCCTTACCTGAAGCCTTACCCTAAACCATCCCCTAATCCTAATCCATACGCTAACACGAACCTGTGCCCTCACACGTACGCTCACCCTAAAACGTTGTCGTACCGTAACCTGTCCCCTAAACCGTCCCCGTCCCCTAACCCTAAACCTAACCCTAACCCTTACCCGAATCCTTACCCTAAACCATCCACAAATCCTAACCCGTATGCTAACACTAACCCATGCCCTTACACGTACGCTAACCCTAAACCGTTGACTTACCCTAACCTGTCCCCTAAACCATCCCCGTCCCCTAACCCTAACACTAACCCTAACCCGTCCGCTAATGCTAATCCATACGCTAACACTAACCTGTGCTCTCAGACGTACGCTCACCCTAAACCGTTGTTGTACCCTACCCTGTCCCCTAAACCATCCCCGTCCCCTAACCCTAACCCTAACCCTAAACCTTACCCGAAGCCTTAATCTAACCCGTCCCCTAATCCTAACCTGTATGCCAACACTAACCCATGCCCTCACACTTACGCTCACCCTAAACCATTGTCGTACCCTAACCTGTCCCCTAAACCGTCCCCATCCCCTAACCCTAACCCTAACCCTTACCAGAAGTCTTACCCTAACCCGTACCCTAATCCCAAACCGTACTCTAACACTAACCTTTGCCCTCACACGTACGCTCACCACAGACCGTTGTCGTACCCTAACCTGTCTCCTAAACCATCCCCGTCCCCTAACCAACCCTAACCTGAAGCCTTAACATAACCCGTCCCCTAATCCTAACCCATACGCTAACACTAACCCGTGCCCTCACACGTACGCTCACCCTAAACCGTTGTCGTACCCTAACATGTCCCCTAACTGTCCCCATCCCCGTCCCCTAATCCTAACCCTAACACTTACCCGAAGCCTTACCCTAACCCGTGCCCTAATCCTAACCCGTACGCTAAGACTAACCTGTGCCCTCACACGTACGCTTACCCTATACCACTGTCGTACCCTAACCTGTTTCCTAAACGTTCCCTTCCCCTAACCCTAACACTAACCCTTACCCGAAAACTTACCCTAACCCGTCCGCTAATCCTAACCCGTATGCTAACACTAACCCATGCCCTCACACGTACGCTCAACCTAAAACATTGTCGTACCCTAACCTGTCCCCTAAACCGTCCGCATCCAATAACCCTAACCCTAACCCTAACCCTAACCGTTACCCGAAGCCTTACCCTAACCCATCCCCTAATCCTAACCCGTTTGCTAACACTAACCCGTGCCATCACACGTACACTCACGCTAAACTGTTGGCGTACCCTAACCTGTCCCCTAAACCGTCCCCGTCCCCTAACCCTAACCATAACCCTAACCCTAACCCTTACCCGAAGCCTTACACGAACCCGTCCCATAATCCTAACCCGTACGCTAACACCAACCCGTGCCCTCACACGTATGCTCACCCTAAACCATTATCGTACCCTAACCTGTCCCGTAACCGTCCCCATCCCGTAACCCTAGCCCTAACCCTAAACCTAACCCTAACACTTACCCGAAAGCTTACCCTAACCTGTCCCCTAATCCTAACACGTACGCTAACACTATCCCATGCCCTCACACGTACGCTCACCCTAAACCGTTGTCGTACCCTACCCTGTCCCCTAAACCGTCCCCGTCCCTTAACCCTAACCCTAATCCTCAACCTAACTGAACCCCTAATCCTAACCCATACGTTAACACTAACTCATGCCCTCACACGTACGCTCACCCTAAACTGTTTGCCTACACTTACCTGTACCCTAAACCGTCCCGGTCCCCTAACCCTAACCCTAACCCTAACCTTAACACTTATCCGAAGCCTTACTCTAACCCGTCCCATAATCCTAACCCGTACGCTAACACTAACCTGTGCCCTCACACGTATGCTGACCCTAAACCGTTGTCATACACTAACCTGTCCCCTATACCATCCTCGTCCCCTAACCCTAACACTAACCCTAACCCTTACCCGAACCCTTACCTTAACCCATCCCCTAATGCTAACCCATACGCTAACACTAACCCATACCCTAACACGTACGCTCACCCTAAACCGTTGTCGTACCCTACCGTGTCCCATAAACCATCCCAGTCCCCTAACCCTAACCCTAACCCTTACCCAAAGCCTTACACGAACCCGTCCCATAATCCTAACCCGTACGCTAACACCAACCCGTGCCCTCACACGTACGCTCACCCAAAACCATTATCGTACCCTAACCTGTCCCGTAAACCGTCCCCGTCCCCTAACCCTAACCTTAACCCTAAACCTAACCCTAACACTTACCCGAAACCTTACACTAACCCGTCCCCTATTCCTAACATGTACGCTAACACTATCCCATGCCCTCACACGTACGCTCACCCTAAACCGTTGTCGTACCCTACCCTGTCCCCTAAACCGTCCCCGTCCCTTAACCCTAACCCTAATCCTCAACCTAACTGAACCCCTAATCCTAACCCATACATTAACACTAACTCATGCCCTCACACGTACGCTCACCCTAAACTGTTTTCCTACACTTACCTGTACCCTAAACTGTCCCGGTCCCCTAACCCTAACCCTAACCCTAACCTTAACACTTATCCGAAGCCTTACTCTAACCCGTCCCATAATTTAACCCGTACACCCATACTAACCTGTGCCCTCACACGTATGCTGACCCTAAACCGTTTTCGTACACTAACCTGTCCTCTATACCATCCCCGTCCCCTAACCCTAACCCTAACCCTAACACTTACCCGAACCCTTACCTTAACCCGTCCCCTAATGCTAACCCGTACGCTAACACTAACCCATACCCTAACACGTACGCTCACCCTAAACCGTTGTCATACCCTACCGTGTCCCCTAAACCATCCCAGTCCACTAACCCTAACCCTAACCCTAACACTTACCCGCAGCCTTACACGAACCTGTCCCATAATCCTAACCCGTACGCTAACACCAACCCGTGCCCTCACACGTACGCTCACCCTAAAACATTATCGTACACTAACCAGTCACCTAAACCATCCCCGTCCCCTAACCCTAACCCTAAGCCTTATCAGAAGCCTTACCCTAACCAGTCCCCTAATAACAAACCGTACGCTAACACTAACCTGTGTTCTGACACGTACACTCACCCTAAACCGTTGTCGTACCCTAACCAGTGCCCTAAACCGTCTCCGTCCCCTAACACTAACCCTAACCCAAAGCCTTAACCTTACCCGTCCCCTCATCCTAACTCGTACGCTAACACTAACACGTGCCCTCTCACTTATGCTCACCCTAAACCATTGTCATACCCGAACCTGTCCCCTAAAACGTCCCCGTCCCATAACCCTAACCCTAACACTTACCCAGAGCCTTACCCTAACCCGTCCCCTAATCCTAAACCGTACGCTAACACTAACCCATGCCCTGACACGTACTCTCACCCTAAACCGTTGTCATACACTATCCTGTACCCTAAACCGTCCCCGTCCCCTAACCCTAACCCTAAACCTAACACTTACCCGAAACCTTACCCTAACCCGTCCCCTAATCCTAACCCATACGCTAACACTAACCCGTGCGCTCACACGTACGCTCACCCTAAACCGTTGTTGTACACTAACCTGTCCCCTAAACCGTCCCTGTCCCCTAACCCTAACCTTAACACTCACCCTAACCCTAACCCTTAAATGAAGCCTTACCCTAACCCGTCCCCTAATCCTAACCCGTACGCTAACACTAACCCATTCTCTCACACGTACGCTCAACCTAAACCGTTGTCGGACCCTAGCCTATCCCCTAAACCGTCCCCGTCCCCTAACCGTAACCTTAACACTAACCCTAACCCTTACCCGAAACCTTACCCGAAGCCTTACCCTAACCCGTCCCCTAATCCTAAACCGTACGCTAACACTAACCCATGCCCTCACACGTACGCTCACCCTAAAACATTATCGTACCCTAACCAGTCACCTAAACCATCTCCGTCCCCTAACACTAACCCTAACCCTAAGCCTTAGCAGAAGCCTTACCCTAACCAGTCCCCTAATACCAAACCGTATGCTAACACTAACCTGTGCCCTGACACGTACACTCACCCTAAACCGTTGTCGTACCCTAACCTGTACCCTAAACCATCACCGTCCCCTAACCCTAACCTAACCCGAAGCCTTAACCTTACCCGTGCCCTCATCCTAACCCATACGCTAACACTAACACGTGCCCTCACACTTACGCTCACCCTAAACCATTGTCATACCCGAACCTGTCCCCTAAAACGTCCCCATCCCATAACCCTAACCTTAACCCTAACCCTTACCCAAAGCCTTAACCTAACCCGTCCCCTAAACCTCACCCGTACGCTAACACTAACCCGTGCCCTCAGACGTACGCTCACCCTAAACCGTTGTCATACACTATCCTGTCCCCTGAACCGTCCCCATCCGCTAACCCTTACCCTAATCCTTACACTAACACTTACCCAAAGCCTTACGCTAACCCGTCCCCTAATCCTAACCCGTACGCTAGCACTAACCTGTGCCCACACACGTACGTGCACCCTAAACACTTGTAGTACCCTAACTTGTCCCCTAAACCGTCACCATCCCCTAAACCTAACCTTAACCCTAACCATAACCCTTACCCGAAGCCTTACCCTAACCCGTCCCCTAATCCTATATCATACGCTAACACTAACCCGTGCCCTCACACGTACGCTCACCCTAAAGAGTTGTTGTTCCCTAACCTGTCCCCTAAACCGTCCCTGTCCCCTAACCCTAACCTTAACACTAACCCTAACCCTAACCCTTAACCGAAGCCTTACCCTAACCCGTCCCCTAATCCTAACCCGTACGCTAACACTAACCCATTCCCTCACACGTACTCTCAACCTAAACCATTGTCAGACCATAACCTGTCCCCTAAACCGTCCCCATCCCCTAACCCTAAACTTAACACTAACCCTAACCCTAACCCTTAACCGAAGCCTTACCCTAACCCATCCCCCAATCCTAACCCGTACGCTAACACTAACCCATTCTCTCACAAGTACGCTCAACCTAAACCATTGTCGTACCCTAACCTATCCCCTAAACCATCCCCATCCCCTAACCCTACCCCTAAACCTTACCCGAAGCCTTACCGTAAACCGTCCCCTAATCCTAACCCGTACGCTAACACTAACCCGTGCCCTCACACGTACACTCACCCTAAACCGTTGGCGTACCCTAACCTGTCCCCTATACAGTCCCCGTCCCCTAACCCTAACCCTAACCCTAACCCTTATCTGAAGCCTTTCCCTACCCGTCCCCTAATCCTAAGCCGTATGTTAACACTAACCCGTGCCCTCACACGTACGCTCACCCTAAACCATTGGCGTAAGCTATCCTGTCCCCTAAACCGTCCCCGTCCCCTAACCCTAATCCTAAACCTAAACCTAACCCTTACCCGAAGCCTTATCCTAACCTGTCACCTAATCGTAACCCGTACGCTAACACTAACCCGTGCCCTCACATGTACGCTCACCCTAAACCATTGTCGTACCCTAACCTGTCCCCTAAACCGTCCCCATTCCCTAACCCTAACCCTAAACCTAACGCTTACCCGAAGCCTTACCCTAACCCGTCCCCTAATCCTAACCAGTACGCTAACACTAACCAGTGCCCTAACAAGTACGCTCACCCTAAAACGTTGTCGTACCCTAACCTGTCCCCTAAACCGTCCCCGTCCCCTAGCCCTAACCCTAAACCTAACACTTACCCGAAGCCTTACCCTAACCTGTCCCCTATTCCTAACCCGAACCCTAACACTATCCCGTGTCCTCATGTGTACGCTCACCCTAAACCGTTGTCGTAACTTAACCTGTCTCCTAAACCGTCCCCGTCCCCTAACCCTAACCCTAATCCTAACCCTAACTCGACCCCTAATCCTAACCCATACGCTAACACTAACTTGTGCCTTCACACGTACGCTCACCCTAAACCGTTTTCATACCCTAACCTGAACCCTAAACCGTCCTCGTCCCCTAACCCTAACCCTAACACTAACCCTAACCCTTACCCGAAACCTTACCCTAACCCGTTTCCTAATCCTAACCCATACGCTAACACTAACCCATGCCCTCACACGTACGCTCACCCTAAACCGTTGTCATACCCTACCCTGTCCCCTAAACCATCCCTGATCCCTAACCCTAACCCTAATCCTAAACCTTACCCAAAGCCTTACCCTAACCCGTCCCCTAATCCTAACCCGTACGCTAACACTAACCCGTGCCCTCACACGTACGCTCACCCTAAACCGTTGGTGTACCCTAACCTGTCCCCTAAACCATCTCTGTCCCCTAACCCTCACCATAACCCTAACCCTAACCCTAACCCTAACCCGTACCCAAAGCCTTACTCTATCCTGTCCCCTAATCCTAACCTGTATGCTAACACTAACCCATGCCCTCAGATGTATGCTCACTCTAAACCGTTGTCGTACCCTAACCTGTCCCCTAAACCATCCCCGTCCCCAAACCCTAACCCTAAACCTAACCCTTACCCAAAGCCTTACCCTAACCCGTCCCCTAATCCTAACCCGTACGCTAACACTAACTTGTGCCCTCACACGTACGCTCACCCTAAACCGTTTTCATACCCTAACCTGAACCCTAAACCGTCCTCGTCCCCTAACCCTAACCCTAACACTAACCCTAACCCTTACCCGAAACCATACCCTAACCCGTTCCCTAATCCTAACCCATACGCTAACACTAACCCATGCCCTCACACGTACGCTCACCCTAAACCGTTGTCATACCCTACCCTGTCCCCTAAACCATCCCTGATCCCTAACCCTAACCCTAATCCTAAACCTTACCCAAAGCCTTACCCTAACCCGTCCCCTAATCCTAACCCGTACGCTAACACTAACCCGTGCCCTCACGCGTACGCTCACCCTAAACCGTTGTCATATCCTAACCTGTCCCCTAAACCGTCCACGTCCCCTAACCCTAACTCTAATCCTAACCCTAACTCGTCCCCTAATCCTAACCCATATGCTAACACTAACTCGTGCCCTCACACGTACGCTCACCCTAAACCGTTTTCATACCCTAACATATACCCTAAACCGTCCCCATCCCCTAACCCTAACTCTAACCCTAACACTTACCCGAAGCCTTACCCTAACCCGTCCCCTAATCCTAAACCGAACGCTAAGACTAACCCGTGCGCTCACACGTACGCTCACCCTAAACCGTAGGCGTACCCTAACCTGTCCCTTAAACCATCCCCTTCCCCTAACCCTCACCATAATCCTAACCCTAACCCTAACCCGTACCCAAAGCCTTAATCTATCCCATCCCCTAATCCTAACCTGTATGCGAACACTAACCCATGCCCTCAGATGTACGCTCACCCTAAACCGTTGTCGTACCCTAACCTGTCCCCTAAACCGTCCCCATCCCCTAACACTAACCCTAAACCTAACCCTTACCCGAAGCCTTATCCTAATCGTCCCCTAATCCTAACCCGTACGCTAACACTAACACGTGCTCTCACACGTACGCTCACCCTAAACCATTGACGTACCCTAACCTGTCCCATAAACCGTCCCCGTTCCCTAACCCTAACCCTAACCCTAAACCTAACCCTAACGCTTACCCAAAGCCTTACCCTAACCCGTCCCCTAATCCTAACCCATACGCTAACACTAACCAGTGCCCTCACACTTACGCTCACCCTAAACCGTTGTTGTACCCTAACCTGTCCCCTAAACCGTCCCCGTCCCCTAACACTAACTCTAAACCTAACCCTTACCCAAAGCCTTACCCTAACCCGTCCCCTAATCCTAACCCGTACGCTAACACTATCCCGTGCCCTCACACGTACGCTCACCCTAAACCGTTGTCATATCCTAACCTGTCCCCTAAACCGTCCCCGTCCCCTAACCCTAACTCTAATCCTAACCCTAACTCGTCCCCTAATCCTAACCCATATGCTAACACTAACTTGTGCCCTCACACGTACGCTCAACCTAAAACGTTGTCGTACCCTAACCTGTCCCCTAAACCGTCCCCATCCAATAACCCTAACCTTAACCCTAACCCTTACCCGAACCCTTATCCTAACCCGTTCCCTAATCCTAACCCGTATGCTAACACTAACCCATGCCCTCACACGTATGCTCACCCTAAACTGTTGTCGTACCCTAACCTGTCCCCTAAACCGTCCCCGTCCCCTAACCCTAACCCTTAGCTGAAGCCTTACCCTAACCCGTCCCCTGATACTAACCCGTACACTAACACTAATCCGTGCCCTCACATGTACGTTCACCCTAAACCGTTGTCGTACCCTAACCTGTCCCCTAAACCGTCCCAATCCCCTAACCCTAACCCTAACCCTAACCCTTTCCCGAAGCCTTACCCTAAACCATCCCCTAATCCTAACCCGTATGCTAACACTAACCCGTGCCATTACACGTACGTTTACCCTAAACCGTTGACGTACCCTAACCTGTCCCCTAAACCATACCCATCCCCTAACCCTAACACTAACCCTAACCCTTACCCGAAGACGTAACCTAAACCGTCCACTAATCCTAACCCTTACGCTAACACTAAACCGTGCCCTCAGGCATACGCTCACCCTAAACTGTTGTCGTACCCTAACCTGTCCCCTAAACTGTCCCTGACCCCTAACTCTAACCCTAACCCTAACCCTTACCCGAAGCCTTACCCTAACCCATTCCCTAATCCTAACGCGTACGCTAACACTAACCCATGCCCTCACACGTACGCTCACCCTAAACCATTGTCGTACCCTAACCTGTCCCCTAAACCATCCCCGTCCCCTAACCCTAACCCTTACCTGAAGCCTTACCCTAACCCTACCCTAATACTAACCCATACGCTAACACTAATCCGAGCCCTCACACGTACGCTCACCCTAAACCGTTGTCGTACCCTAACCTGTCCCCTAAACCATCCCCATCCCCTAACCCTAACCCTAACCCTTACCCGAAGCCTTACCCTAACCCATTCCCTAATTCTTACCCGTTCGCTAACACTAACCCTTGCCATCACACGTACGCTCACCCTAAACCGTTGTCGTACCCTAACCTGTCCCCTAAACCGTCCCTGTCCCCTAACCCTAACCCTAACCCGTCCACTAATCCTAACCCTTACTCTAACACTAACCCGTGCCCTCACACGTATGCTTACCCTAAACCATTGTCGTACCTTAACCTGTACCCGAAACCGTCCCTGTCCACCTAATCCTAACAGTAACCCTAACCCTTACCTAACCCTAACCCCTAGCGAAGCCTTACCCTAACCCGTCCCCTAATCCTAACCCGTACAATAACACTAACCCGTGCCTTCACACTTACGCGCACCCTAAACCGTTGTTGTACACTTACCTGTCCCCTAAACTGTCCCCGTCCCCTAACCCTATCCCTAACCCTTACCCGAAGCCTTACCCTAACCCGTCCCCTAATCCTAACAAGTACGCTAACACTAACCCATACCCTAACACGTACGCCTCACCCTAAACCTTTGTCGTACCCTAACCTGTACCGTAAACCGTCCCCGTCCCCTAACCGTAACCCTAACCCTTACCCGAAGCCTTACCCTAACCCGTCCCCTAATCCTAACCCGTACGCTAACACTAACCCATATCCTAACACTTATGCTCACCCTAAACCGTTGTTGTACACTAACCTGTGCCCTAAACCGTCTCCATTCCCTAACCCTAACCGTACCCCTTACTGGAAGCCGTACCCTAAACTTTCCCCTAATCCTTACCCATACGCTGACACTATCCTGTACCCTAACATGTATGCTCACCCTTAACCATTGTCGTACCCTAAACTGTACCCTAATCCGACCCTGTCCCCTAACCCTAACACTTACCCGAGGCCTTACACTAACTCGTCCCCTAATCCTAAGCCATACCCTAACACTAACCTGTACTCTAATACCTATGCTCACCCTAAACCGTTGTTGTACCCTAACATGTACCCTAAACCGTCCCTGTCCCATAAGCCTAACCCTAACACTTACCCGAAGCCTTATCCCATCCTGTCCCTTCATCCTAACCCGTACGCTAACACTAACTCATATCCTAACACGTACACTCACCCTAAACCGTTGTAGTACCCTAATCTGTACCCTAAACCGTCCCCGTCCCTTAACCCTAACCCTAACCCTTACCTGAAGCCTTACCCTAACCCGTCACCTAATCCTAACCCGTACGCTAACACTAACCCATACCCTAACACGTACGGTCACCCTAAACCGCTGTCACACCCTAACCTGTACCCTAAACTGTCCCCCTCTCCTAACCCAACCCTTACCTGAAGCCTTACCCTAACCCGTCCCCTAATCCTAACCCATACGCTAAACTAACCCGTACCCTAACACGTACACTCACCCTAAACCATTGTCGTACCCTAAACTGTACCCTAAACTTCCCCGTCCCCTAACCCTAACCCTAACCTTTACCCGAAGCCTTACCTTAACCTGTCCACTAATCCTAACCCGTATGCTAACACTAACCCATGCCCTAACATGTACACTCACCCTAAACCATCGTCGTTCCCTAACCTGTACCCTAAACCTTCCCAGTCCCCTAATCCTAACCTTAAACTTTACCTGAAGCCTTACCGTAACCCGTCCCCTAATTCTAACCCATATTCTAACACTAACCCATACCCTAACATGTACGCTCACCCTAAACTCTTGTCGTACCCTAACCTGTACCCTAAACTTTCCCCGTCCCCTAACCCTTACCCGAAATCTTACCCTATCCGGTCCCCTAATCCTAACCCATACGCTAACTCTAACTCATACCCTAACACGAATGCTGACTCTCAACCATTGTCATACCCTAACCTGTTCCCTAAACGGTCACCGTCCCCTATCCCTAACGCTAACCCTAACCCTTACCCGAAGCCTTACCCTAACCCGTCCCCTAATCCTCACCCGTACGCTAACACTAACCCTTACCCTTACATGTACGCTATCCCTAAACTGTTGTCGTACCCTAACCTCTACCCTAAACCATCCCCATTCCCTAAACATAACCCTAACCTGAAGCATTACCCTAACACTTACCCTAATCCTAAACGGTACACTAACACTGACCTGTACCCTAACACTTTCGCTCACCCTAAACCATTGTCCATCCTAAACCATACCCGTTCCCTAACCCTAACCTTAACCCTAACCCTAAACCTACTTATAGCACTATAACTCAGGAAAATTAAAATAACAAGAAACAACCACCCCAAAGTTTAGGGCTGCTCTGTTTACAAGAGTCTCGACTACGGTACAAATTAAATATCCTTGAAAGAGAGAAATGGATAAAGACGTTTTCATACTTACGTACAATGGAACATCACTCAGCAATGAAATCAATGTCGTCCGGCCTGTACAAGCATAATGAATGGATTTAGGTACAATGATTCAAAGGAAATAAGTCACACAGAAAAAGAAACTTATCATAAGATATCACTTATAGAGGGAATGTAAACTTGGCTACACATGAACTGAATTACAAAACAGAACAGAGTCTCACATTTAGAAAACAAACTTATGCTTTCTTAAGGGGAATGATG
Organism: Leucopleurus acutus; assembly: GCF_964270905.1. Lineage (NCBI taxonomy): Eukaryota > Metazoa > Chordata > Mammalia > Artiodactyla > Delphinidae > Leucopleurus > Leucopleurus acutus. The sequence continues at coordinate 21,748 of NW_028138929.1, forward strand.
AGTTGGGGTGCTACGTAAAACCAGAGATTGAAATTAGCACAGATACTATTCCATAAGCCAAATATGTAATAGACGAGATATACTCCTTGCTCAACGAATTAGACTCAACACCGCCTATTCACTGCAGAGGAATATATCTGACAATAAGAATATTAAAACATATGTATTTATATGTCTCCGTAAGAGAATCAAGTGTGTGTAGAGCAGTATACACAGCCATGAAAATCAACTAAACCCCATTATTAAAATAAATTTCAAAAACAAAGACAGTGAAGGAGAGAAAGTTCTTAAATAATTCGTTCAGGGCTTGTGATGAAACTTGGATTTACCACATCCACACCCACAGCTGGGTGAGACATAAGGCAGGACATTTGGGGCTGAGAGGATTGGTGAGGTTCGGTGAGCAAATGGAGACCCTTTGAAGTAATACTGTATGCTACCCATTCCATGGGTCCCAACTCTCCTGGTTTAAGGGATTCTTCCTACAGCTAAAACATGCATGGGAAACCCAGAGGATTGTACACCATGTGATCGGGCAACGTTTCTAAACCTCATCTCATTTTTTGTCCCTTGGTACACGGGTTCGCCATTCCAGATGCTTTACTAAAAATCTCCCCAAGTGGAGAGTCTGTGCCTTAAAACTCCTGTTTAGCACAGTTAGCAGTTTCTGCAGAGGTTGAACAGGAATAGGGAGAACCAATGAGAGACTAGCTGTAGGTGTTTGGACGGTCACATTTCACTCTAATTTCCCACCAGGAAGAGGAATTAACAAAAGGCTCAGCGTGCCGTGATGAAACCAGATTAGGGCCTGAAGCAATCCTGTGGTTTTCCTGCCAGCTCACAAGAAAGCGAGTTGAAGAAAGGACCTTAGGGGCACTGTAATTCATAAACCTGCAGAGTTATAAATGACAGCTATCATCCAAAAATATACTGAAGTAAGGCTGCAAAGAGGACTTGAAAGCACGGCACAATTGCAGGAAATATATTTCAGGAGGTAGATGGAAACTGCATTAAAACATATGAAAAGCGGCAGAACTTCGACAATGATGCACTTGGCCAAAAAATGCACATGCGTTTTTTCCTGAATATATCCAGGAAAAAACGCATACGGCCTTTTTAGCCAACCAAGGAAGCGTGCAATGGAAATCCGCACTACAATGAAGTCTCACTTCCCACCGGTCAAATGGGCCATCTGAAAAAAGTGTAAAAACCAGAAAGGCAGGACAGGCCATGGAGAACAGGGAGCCTTGTTGTGCTGATGGGCGGGATGTAAATGGCCAACAGCCACTCTGGAGAAGTGTATGGTGTTTCCTGAAACCTCTAAAAAATAAAGCTACAGAGACTCGGGCACTTCCACCTATGACCCTATAGCTTAGGAAAATTAAAATCAACAAGACTCAGCCACCCCAAAGTTTAGGGCTGCTGTGTTTACAAGAACCTCGACAACGGAACAACTTAAGTATCCCAGAAAGAGAAAAATGGATAAAGAAGTTGTGGTACTTACATAGAATGGAATATCACTCTGCAATGAAATCAATGTCATCAGGCCCATAGCAGCATAATGAGTGGATTTAGGTAAGATGATTCTGAGTGAAATAAGTCACACAGAAAAAGAAACTAGTCATAAGATATCACTTATAGAGGGAATGTAAACTTGGCTACACATGAACTGAATTACAAAACAGAACAGAGTCTCACATTTAGAAAACCAACTTATGCTTGCTTAAGGGGAAAGGTGAGTTGGGGTGCTGCATAAAACCAGAGATTGAAATGAGCACAGATACCGTTCCATAAGCCAGTAATAGACAAGATATATTCCTTGTTCAACGAAGTGGACTCAACAACCCCTATTCACTGCAGAGGAATATATCTGACTAGTAAGAATCTTAAAACCTATGTGTTTATATGTCTCCATAAGAGGATCAAGTGTGCATCGAGCGGCATAAACACAGCAGTGAAAATCAGCTAAACCCCATTATAAAAATAAATTTCAAAATCAAAACACAAAGACAGTGAAAGAGAGATAAATTCTTAAATAATTCGTTCAGGGCTTGTGACGAAACCTGGATTTACCACATCTACACCCACAGCTGGGAGAGACATAAGGCTGGACACTTGGGGCTGTGAGGATTGGTGAGGTTCGGTGAGCAAATGCAAACCCTTTGAAGTAGTACTGCGTGCTACCCATTCCATGGGTCCCAACTCTCCAGGTTTAAGGGATTCTTCCTACAGCTAAAACATGTGTGGGAAACCCAGAGGATGGTCCACAGTGTGATCGGGCAAGGTTTCTAAAACGCATCTCATTATTCGTCCGCTGGTACTCGGGTTCACCATTCCAGGCGCTTTACTAACAATCTCCCCACTTGGAGAGTCAGTGCTTGTAACCTCCTGTTTGGCACACTCTGCAATTTCTGCGGAGGATGAACGGGAATAGGGAGAACCAATGAGAGACTAGCTGTAGGTGTTTGGACGGGCACATTTCACTCTAATTTCCCACCAGGATGTAGAATTAACCAAAGACTCAGCGTGCCGTGCCGGAACCAGAATAGGGCCTGAAGCAATCCTGTTGATTTGTGGCCAGCTCACAGAAAGCGAGTTGAAAAAACGAGCTCAGGGGCACTGCAATTCACAAACCTGCAGAGTTATAAAGGACAACTATTGTCCAAAAATGTATTGAGGTATGGCTGTGAAGAGGACTTGAAACAAGGCACAATTGCAGGAAACAGATTTCAGGAGGTAGATTGGAATTGCATTTAAAGCATATGAAAAGCGGCAGATCTTCGGCAACGATGCACTTGGCCAAAAAGGGCGTATGCGTTTTTTCCTGAATATATTCAGGATAAAACGCATACGCCCTTTTTGGCCAACCAAGCAAGCGGGAAATTCAAATCTACACTACAAAGAAGTCTCATCCTAACACGTACCCTAACCCTATCCCGCTACCGTACCCTAACCTGTACCTGAGACCGTACCCATTCCCTAACCCTAACCCTTACCGTAAGCTGTACACAAACACTAACCCGTACGCTAACATGTACCCTAACAGTAACACATAGCCATACACTAAACTTTATCCTTACCCTACCCCATATCCTAACCCTTTCCCTAAACCGTACCATAACCCGTACCCTAATCCTAACCCATCCCCTAACATTAACCCATAACCTAACCCGTACCCTAATCCTAACCCATACACTCACACGTACCCTAACCCTAACCCGTTGTCATACCCTAACCTGTAACCTAATCTGTACCCATTCCCTAACCCTAACCCTAACCCTTACACTATCCCGTACCATAATCCTAACCTGTACACTAACACTAAACTATACCTTAACACTTACCCTACTCCTAACCCGTGGTCATACCCTAAACTGTACCCCAAACCATACCCGTTCCCTAACCCTAACCCTAACCCTTACCCTAAACCATACCTTAATCCTAACCCGTACACTAACACTAAACTGTACCCTAACACGTACCCTAACCCTAACCCTTTGTTGTTCCCTATACTGTACCCTAAACTGTACCCCTTCCTTAACACTAAACCTAACCCTAACCCTTACCCTAACCCATACCTAACACTAACCCATACACTAAACCTAACCATAACCCTGAATGTAAACCATACCCTAATCCTAACCCATACCCTAACACTAACCCATACCTTAACCCGTACCCTAACACTAAACCATAGCCATACCCTAAACTGTACCCTAACACTAACCCATACCACAACCATAACCCTAAACCATACTCTAAGCTGTACAATAATCCTAACCCGTATCCTAACCTTAAACCTTACCCTAAACCCTAATCCTTACCCTTAGCTTAATTTAGTTTTTTTGTATTTAAAAAAATATTTTCTTGGGTTAAAACAAACTAGCAGAACAACAAAATAGGGGGCTTCGCTGGTGGTGCGGTGGTTAGAATCTGCCTGCTAATGCAGGGGACACAGGTTCGAGCCCTGGTCTGGGAGGATCCCACATGCCATGGAGCAACTAGGCCCATAAGCCACAACCAGTGAGCCCTCGCATCTGGAGCCTGTGCTCTGCAACAAGAGAGGCTGCAATAGTGAGAGGCCGCGCACCGAGATCAAGAGTGGCCCCCCACTTGCCACAACTAGAGAAAGCCCTCACACGGAAACTCAGACCCAACACAACAAAAATAAATAATTAAATAATAAACTCCTACCCCCCCCCAGAAAAAGAACAACAAAATAAAACAGAAAGTAACCTGAGTGTCCCTCAAAAAGCTAAGTCTGAAATAGTTGGTACTTCTGTTCTATGGACTGTTATGTAGCCTATAAAAAGTGTGAGAGCTAAATCTGTTTTTCTACAGTGAGAAGCATGATATTCCAGATGTATAGAACACCTGGATAAAATGAGAACTCTACACATTATGCTGGTCATTTCAGTAAATGGGAAAGGATGGCAAGTGGTAAAATATTATCTTTTCCTTTAATTTTTTAAATTTCACTTGTTACAAAGAACTTCAATTATAATTGTACTTTAAAAAAGTAACAATGGAAATTTAAAAGAAAAAATATATATTGTGTGTTCAGTTATGTTTCATAGAATTATGAAATGCTCCACCCTCTGGCCATTACCTGCAAAAGCAGCTTTAAAACCTATGCTAATTTTCACTTCATATGAACAAGTCCTGCAGGGCTGTAAAGGAAACCTGCCTTCATCATGTTTTGCAGGAGGTAAAGATCAAAGTATTTCAAAATGTGGCACATATTTCAAGAAAACCATTTGAAGAACTAAGCTGTAATAACCATTTGAAAAATAAAAGGACATGCCTGAAAGCTCAATTTCAAAGGATTATGAGACACATGCAAATCCAACCACACAGAGGTATCAGCTCACACCATTCAGAATAACCATCAGGAAAGAAACTACAAATGATCAATGCTGAAGAGGTTGTGGAGAAATGCATACCCTTAATTTGAAGTGGGACGTAACCTGGTAAGAGTCACTAATGGGAACAGGGTGGAGGTGCCTTTAAAAGGTAAACATTGAGCTACTATATGATCCAGCAGGCCCACTCCTGGGCCTATAACATAAGAAGACATAATTGGAAAGACACAGGCAGGCAAATCTGCACTGCAGCAGTATTACAATAGCCAAGACATGGAAGCAACCAAAAGTCCATCAACAGATGAGTGGACAAAGAGGAACTGTTACATATAGAGATGGAATATTAGCTCGGGAAAAAAATGAAACCATGCCATTTGCAGCACCATAGATGAGTCTAGAGGTAACCATGCAACTTGTAGTAAGTGAGAAAGCGAAAGACACCTAACGTATATCACTTATAGGTGTTACCTGAAAATTGATAACAATGAAGATATTTCCACAGAGAAAGGCAATCACAGATTCATTGAACAAACTTATGGTTCCCCAAATCAAAAGGTGTGAGGATTGGATACATTACGATATTGGGGTTAACATAGATATAGAAACACATGTGAAATATATAATCACCAAAGACCTATGGAATACCAAGAGAAGACTACTCAACATTGTGTCATAACCTACCTGGGAAAAGGTTCCAAAGAAGAATAGATATATGTATGTGTGTGAAAGAACCACATCTTGCACACCTAGAACAAAAAAAAAACCATTGTAATCAAATTTGCTGCGATAAAAAATAAAAATTAAATTAAAAATATGAACAAGAAATAATGAGACATAAACTGAAAGGAATTTTTCCTGGCACATCCCATTCTAATTTTCAACCTAGAACAGGACTTCCATTAAGGCTCTGTTGCCCTGGTAACCAGATTTGGTAAAGGAGAAATGCTGCCGCCTTGTGGCTGTTTCACACAACAGCAGCTTTAAACCAAGAGGTAATGTTCACTTAATATTCAAAATATGTGCAGCACTGTAAAGGACACCGGGCCTCAAAAGATGTCCTGGGGTCGTAATCGACCAGAAAATTCAAAAGACGTCAACATTTCAAGAAGACAATGTCAAGAGGCATATTTTACGCACATTTTGTCTTTTCTTTTTTTCTCTTTAAAATAAAAGGAAATTGAAAAATGCGCAACATCAGCAATGAATAAAGCCATGCAAATCCAATTACAGAAATGTTCACCTCACAGCCGTCAGAATGTTCTTCAGCAAAAAGTCTACAAAGAATAAATGCTGAAGGGGTTTCAGAGAACTGTGTACCCTCCAGCTGCTGGGGGGATGTAAACTGGTAACAGCCAGTAGCGAGAACATAATGGAGGTGCGTTTAAGGGTAAAAATTGAGCTACCATGTGATCTGGTAGGTCCTTTGATGTGCCTATCACCTGAGCAGAGCAGAATGGAAAAGACACAGGCTGGCAATCCTGTACTGCAGGAATATTTAACATAGCCAAGACTTGGAAGAAACCAAAATGTCCATCAACAGAAAAATGCACAAAGAGGAAGTGGTCCATATAAACAATGGAATATTAGCCATGGAAAACAATGAAACAGTGCCGTTTGCACCACCATATAAGGACCTAGAGATAATCACTCAAATTAAAGAAAGAAAGTGAAAGACAGATATCCTATGACATCACTTCTAGGTGTTACCTAAAAGTTGATACTCACGAACTTATTTCCAAGAGAAGGAAAAGCATGGATTAAGAAAAAAAAATTATGTTTAACCAAATGGAAAAGTGTAAGGAATGTGTGAATTAGGATATGAGGGTTAACAGACATGTGCTAATACATATGAAATATATAATCACAAAATACCTATGGAATACCAAGAGAGGTCTAGGCAACACTCTGTAATAACCTACACAGTAAAGAATGCAAAGATAAATGACAGATACATTGATATAATGAACCAGATTCTGTACACCTAGGAGAAACAAAATATTTTTATCAAGTTTGCTCTGATAATTAATAAAAATTAAATTTATAAAACAAACAAGAAGTAAGGAGATATAAGCTCTTGGGGATGTGCTCTGGCACATTCCACTCTAATTTGCAGCCTACTAACACGATTTCCAGGAAGGCTCTGCTGCCCAAAAACCCAGAGTTGGCAATGTAGAAATTCTGCTGCCTTGTGGCCGTTTTCCGCAAGAGTGGCGTTAAGCCCACAGCTAATGTTCTCTTAACATTCACAAGGACTCAGGGCTGCAAAGGACACCTGCCCTAAACAACTGTGCTGAGGTAGGGAATGGACAATAAAATTCAAAACTGACAAATTTTTCAAGACGATAGTATGAAGAGGTAAGTTTGACTCACTCTCTTGTTTAAAAAAAGGAAAATGGGTGAAAGCTCAACCTCAGGAATTATTAGACTCATGCAAATCTAATGTACAAAAAGGTTTCAACTCACACCAGTCGACTGACCATCAGCAAAAGATCTACAAACAATAAATTCTGAAGGGGTTTTAGAGAACTGTGTACCCTCTAGCTGCTGGTGAGATGTAACGTGGTAAGAGCCAATAATGAGAACAGAAAGGAGCTACGATTAAAAGTAAAAGTTGAGATACCATTCGATGCAGCAGTCACACCACTGGGCCTCTCACCTGAGAAGACCAGAATCGAGAAGACTCGGGCTGCAAAAGCTACACTGCAGCCTTATTCACAATAGCCAAGACAGTGAAGCCACCAAAATGTCCATCAACAGATGTATGGATGAAGAAGAAGTGGTCCACGTTCACAATAGAATATTAGCCATAGAAAACAATGAAACACTGCTATTTGAGGTGCCATAGATGAGCTTGGAGATAATCACAGAATATGAGGTAAGTCAGAAAGCAAAAGACCTATATCCTATGATATCACTTATAGGCGTTATCTAATAACTAACACAAATGAACATATTTCCACAGAGAAAGACACTCACAGACTTAGAAATTAAGTATGCTTATCTAAAAGGAAAGGTGGGCAGAATGGATAAATTAAGATTAACGTTACCATACGTATACAAATACATATAATAAACATATATCGAAAAGACGGACCATATAGCAAGGGAGGTCTACGGAACACTGTAATATTTTACATGGGAAGAGGATCTGAACATGAATAGACATATATATTGTACAAATGAACCAGATTGTGTACATCTGGACAAACAATATCTAATCATTACCCCGATTAAATAAATTTTAAAAACCAAGATGTAATGAGACATAAACTTATGGGCGTTCCTCCTGGCACATTCCATTCTAACTTAAAACCTAGGACCACGACTTCCAGAAAGGCTCTGCTGCCCTAGTACTCAGATTTGGGAAAGGACAAATGCTGCCTCCTTGTGGCCGTTTCCCACAACAGCAGCTTTAAACCCAGTGCTAATTGTCACTAAATATTCACCAAACTTGCAGTTCTGTAATGACATCTGCCCTCCAAAAAAATCCTGGGGTCGAATATCCACCAAAAATTCAAAAGAGGGCAACCTTCCAAGAAGAGAGCTTCAAGAGATATATTGTACTCACACTTGATTTTTAACAGAAAGGAAAAAGGCGTGGAAAATGATGAATTTTAGGAATTTTTAAAGTCATGCAAACCCAAATTACAAAAACCTATCAGGTCACAGCAGTCAGACTGGCCATTAGCAAAAATGCTGCAAACTATAAATGCTGAAGGGATTGTGGAGAAGTTCGTACCCTCGGTTCTAAGGGAGACATGGTAAGAGCCACTAATGAAAACACAATGGAGGTGCTTTGAAAAGGTAAACATTGAGCTACTAGTCAATCAGTCACACCCACTGCTGGGCCTATCACCTGAGAAAATGAGAATCAAAAAGTCACAGGCTGGCAATCTTGCACTCCAGCAATATTTAATATAGCCAACACTTGGAAGCAACGAAAATGTCCCTCAACAGAGCTATGCACCAAGAAGTGGTCCATATACACGATGGAATATTACTCCGATAAAAATATAAATTAAATTTAAAAAAGAAACAAAAATAAGGAGACATCAGCCTTTGGGGGTTTATCCGGGCACATTCCACTCTAATTTATAACCGAGGAAGACCACTGGCTGGAAGCTCTGTTTCCCTAGTACCAGCATGGGGAACAAAGAAAGGCTGCCGCAATCTGGCCGTTATCTGCAAAAGCAGCTTTAAAGCCTGTGCTAATGGTCACTTCATGTGAACAAGTACTGCAGGGCTGTAAATGAAACCTGCCCTCAAAATGTTTTGAGGGAGGTAATGGCCAATAAATTTCAAAATGTAACACATACTTTAGAAAACACTTTGAAGGGCTAAGCTGTAATCACAGTTTGAAAAATAAAAAGGACATGTCTTAAAGCTCAATTTCAAAGGATTATGAGTCATATGCAAATTCAACCACAAAGAGGTATCAGCTCACACCAGTCAGAATATCCATCAGCAAGAAAACTACAAACAATAAATGCTGAAGCCATAAAAAGAAACAAAATTGAGCTATTTGTAATGAGGTGGATAGACCTAGAGTCTGTCATACACAGTGAAGTAAGTCAGAAAGAGAGAGACAAATACCGTATGCTAACACATATACCTGGAATTTAAGAAAAAAAAATGTCATGAAGAACCTAGGGGTAAAACAGGAGTAAAGACAGAGACCTACTAGAGAATGGACTTGAGGATATGGGGAGGGGGAAGGGTAAGCTGTGACAAAGGGAGAGAGAGGCATGGACATATATACACTACCAAACGTAAGGTAGATAGCTAGTGGGAAGCAGCAGCATGGCACAGGGAGATCAGCTCGGTGCTTGTGACCGCCTGGAGGGGAGGGAGGGTGGGAGGGAGGGAGACGCAAGAGGGAAGTGATATGGGAACATATGTATATGTATAACTGATTCATTTTGTTGTAAAGCACAAGCTAGCACACCATTGTAAAGCAATTATACTTCAATAAAGATGTTAAAAATAAATAAATGCTGAAGGTGTTGTGGAGAAATGCATACCCTCAACTTTAAGTGAGATGTAACCTGGAAAGAGCCACTAATGAGCACAGAATCATGGTGCATTTAAACGGTAAACCCTGAGATACTATATGATACAGGAGGCCCACTCTTGGGCCTATAACATAAGAAGACAGAATTGGAAAGACACAGGCAGGCAAATGTGCAGTGCAGCAGTATTACAATAGCCAAGACATGGAGGCAACCAGAAAGTCCATCAAGAGGTGAGTGGACAAAGAAGAACTGGTACATGTACAGATGGAATATTATCTAGGGAAAAAAATGAAACAATGCCATTTGCAGCACCGTAGATGATTCTAGAGGTAATCAGGCAAATTGTACTAAGTCAGACAGCAAAAGACACATATCCTATAATATCACTTATAGGTGTTAGCTAAAAATTGATACCAATGAAGATATTTCCACAGAGAAAGGCAATCACAGATTCATTAAACAAAGTTAAGGTTCACCAAATGGAAAGGTGTGAGGACTGGATATATTAGGATATTGGGGTTAACATAGGTATAGAAACACATGTGAAATATATAATCATCAAAGACCTACGGAATACCAAGAGAAGACTACTCAACATTGTGTCACAAGCTACATGAGAAAACGATCTGAAGAAGTATAGATACATGTAAAAGAACCACATCTTACACACCTAGAACAAACAAAACATTTTAATCAAATTTGCTCTGATAAAAAATAAAAATTAAAAAAAGAACAAGAAAAAAAAGAGAGAAAAAAGGAAAAAAAAGAACAAGAAGTAATGAGACATACACTTAAGGGACTTTTTGCTGGCACATTGCACGACTTCCATTAAAGCTCTGTCATCACTAATAAAGCAGCTTTATAAGCAATGTTGAAGGTAGCTTAAAAGAATTCTCACTAATTATTGACAGTAACAAGAAAACAAACAAAAGTAAAAATCTCACGGCAAAAAGTATACATAGAGTAAGGGTAGTAGATCAAACACTTATTAAACTTCTGTAAAGAATAAAAGACAACAGTAGTACTTTTTTTAAAAGAGAGGGCCCAAATAAATCAGAACTGAAAGAGATGATGTTACAAGAGCCACCACAGAAATACAAAGTATCCTAAGATACACACAGGGTAACTCAGGGCTCAGACTGGACAGAGCCCACTCTCCATTCCCCTGTACATGACTTACAGGAGACTCAGGAACTGAGGAGGGGGTCCTTGAGGAGAGGCACAAGATAGAAGATGTTAGGCATTAACATGACTGCATTCATTTTAAACATGCCTGAACTACATTCACATGAGATGATTTTGTCCTGTTTGTACATCAGCACCTCTAGTCGGAACTGCAGATCTTTGGTTTCACCACCTCTATGACAGCATTAGCTTCACCTGCTGTGGACCGTCTCCTATAGGATTTCTAGAACCACAAAACATCGAAGCTCCACAGGACCCAGAGTCTGTGTGACTCCACTCAGAGTCTCAACTGCACTCAGAGACTCAGAGTCTCAACAGAGACTCCCCTCTTGGAGGACACACACAAAGTAGTGTGCACATCAGGACCCAGGGGAAGGAGCAGTCACCCCATAGGTGAATGATCATACCTAGCTGCTAGTTTTAGAGGGTCTCCTGCAGAGGTGGGGTGTGGCTGCAGCTCACCATGGGGACAATGACACTGACAGCAGAAGTTCTGGGAAATACTCCTTGGCGTGAACTCTCCCAGAGTCCACCATTAGCCTCACCAAGAGCAAGGTAGGCTCCAGTGCTGGGTTGCCTCAGTCCAAACAACCAACAGGGAGAGAACCCAGCCCCATGCCTCAGCAGACAAGCGGATTAAACTTTTTATTAAACTTTTATTTAATCCACAGACAAGCAGATTAAAGCTCTGCCCACCAGAGCAACACCCAGCTCTACCCACCACCAGTCCCTCGCATAAGGAAGCTTGCACAAGCCTCTCAGATAGACTCAATCACTGGAGAGCAGACAGCAGAAGCAAGAAGAACTACAATTCTGCAGCCTGTGGAAGGAAAACCACATTCACAGAAAGATAGAGAAAATGAAAAGGCAGAGGACTTTATACCAGATCAAGGAACAAGATAAATCCTCAGAAAAACAATGAAATGAAGTGGGGATAGGTAACCTTCCAGTAAAAGAATTCAGAATAATGATAGTGAAGATGATCCAAGACCTTAGAAAAATAATGGAGGCAAAGATCGAGAAGATGCAAGAAATGCTTAACAAAGACCTAGAAGAATTAAGGAACAAACACCTAGAAGAATTAAAGAACAAACAAACAGAGATGAACAATACAATAACTGAAATGAAAAATACACTAGAAGGAATCAGTAGCAGAATAACTGTGACAGAAGAACGGATAAGTGACCTGGAAGACAGAAAGGTGGAAATCACTGCCATGGAACAGAATAAAGAAAAAGAATGAAAATAAATGAAGACAACCTAAGAGACTTCTGGGACAACATTAAATGCAACAACATTCGCATTATAGGGGTCCCAGATGGAGAACAGAGAGAGAAAGGACTCGAGAAAATATCTGAAGAGATTATAGTTGAAAACTTCCCTAACATGGGAAAAGAAATAGCCACCGAAGTCCACGAAGCGCAGAGAGTCCCAGGCAGGATAAACCAAAGGAGAAAAATGCCGAGACACACAGTAATCAAATTGAAAAAATTAAAGACAAAGAAAAATTATTGAAAGCAACAAGGGAAAAATGACAACATACAACGGAACTCCCATAAGGTTAACAGCTGATTTCTCAGCAGAAAATCTACAAGCCAGAAGGGAGTGGCATGATAAATTTAACGTGATGAAAAGGAAGAACCTACCACCAAGAGTACTCCACCCAGCAAGTATCTCATTCAGATTTGATGGAGAAATCAAAAGCTTTACAGACAAGCAAAAGCTAAGAGAATTCAGCACCATGAAACCAGCTCTACAACAAATGCTAAAGGAACTTCTCTAAGTGGGAAACACAAGAGAAGAAAAGGACCCACTAAGACAAACCCATAACAATTAAGAAAATAGTAATAGGAACATACATATTGATAATTACCTTAAACATGAATGGATTAAATGCTCCAACCAAATGACACAGGCTTACTGAATGGATAGAAAAACAAGATCCATATATATGCTGTCTACAAGAGACCCATTTCAAACCTAGGGACACATACAGACTGAAAGTGAGGGGATGGAAAATATATTCCATGCAAATGAAAATCAAAAGAAAGCTGGAGTAGCAATACTCATATCAGATAAAATAGATTTTAAAATAAAGAATGTTACAAGAGACAAGGAAGGACACTACATAATGATCAAGGGATCAATCCAAGATATAACAATTATAAATATATATGTACCCAACACAGGAACACCTCAATATATAAGGCAACTGCTAACAGCTATAAAAGAGGAAATCAACAGTAACATAATAATAGCAAGGGACTTTAACACCTCACTTACACCAATGGAGATCATCCAGACAGAAAATTAATAAGGAAACACAAGCTTTAAATGACACAATAGACCAGATAGATTTAATGGATATTTATAGGACATTCCATCCAAAAACAGCAGACTACAAGTTCTTCTCAATGGTACACGGAACATTCTCCGGGATAGATCACATCTTGGGTCACAAATAAAGCCTCAGTAAATTTAACAAAACTGAAATCATATCAAGCAGCTGTTCCGACCACAATGCTATGAGATTAGAACTCAATTACAGGGAAAATAACGTAAAAAACAAACACATGGAGGCTAAACAATACGTTTCTAAATAACCAAGAGATCACTGAAGAAATAAAAGAGGAAATCAAAAACTACCTAGAGACAAATGACAACAAAAACACGATGATTGAAAACCTATGGGATGCAGCAAAAACAGTTCTAAGAGGGAAGTTTATAGCAATAAAAGCCTACCTCAAAAAACCAGAAAAATCTCAAATAAACAATCTAACCCTACACCTAAAGGAACTAGAGAACGAAGAACAAAACCCAAAGTTAATAGAAGGAAAGAAATCATAAAGATCAGAGCAGAAATAAATGAAATAAAAACAATAGCAAAGATCAATAAAACTAAAAGCTGGTTCTTTGAGAAGATAAACAAAAATGATAAACCTGTAGCCAGACTCAAGTAAAAGAGGGAGAGGACTCAAATCAATAAAATTAGAAATGAAAAAGGAGAAGTTGTAACAGACACCACAGAAATACAAAGCATCCTAAGAGACCTCTACAAACAACTCTATGCCAATAAAATGGACAACCTGGAAGAAATGGACAAATTCTTAGAAAGGTATAACCTTCCAAGACTGAACCGGGAAGAAATAGAAAATATGAACAGACCTATCACAAGTAATGAAATTGAAAGTGTGATTAAAAATCTTCCAACAAACAAAAGTCCAGAACTAGATGGCATCAGAGGTGATTTCTATCAAACATTTAGACAAGAGCTAACACCCAATCTTCTCAAACTCTTCAGAACTTTTCAGGGGAAGGAACAGTCCCAAACTCATTATATGAGGCCACCATCACCCTGATACCAAAACCAGACAAAGATACTACAGAAAAAGAAAATTAGAGACCAATATCACTGATTAATATAGATGTAAAAATCCTCAACAAAATACTAGGAAACAGAATTGAACAACACATTAAAAGGATCATGCACCATGATCAGGTGGGGTTTATCCCAGGGATGCAAGAATTCTTCAATATACACAAATCAATCAATGTGATACACCACATTAACAAATTGTAGAATAAAAATATGATCATCCCAATAGATGCAGGAAAAGCTTTCGACAAAATTCAACACCAATTTATGATTAAAAGTCTCCAAAAAGTGGGCATAGAGGGAATCTACCTCAACATAATAAAGGCAGTATATGACAAACCCACAGCAAACATCATTCTCAATAGTGAAAAACTAAAAGCATTTCCTCTAAGATCAGGAACAAGACAAGGATGTCCACTCTCACCACTATTACTCAACATAGTTTTGGAAGTCCTAGACACAGTAATCAGAGAAGAAAAAGAAATAAAAGGAATACAAATTGGAAAAGAAGAAGTAAAATTGTCACTGTTTGCAAATGACACGATACTACACATAGTGAATCCTAAAGATGCCACCAGAAAACTACTAGAGCTAATCAATGAATTTGGTAAAGTTGCAGGATACAAAATTAATGCACAGAAATCTCTTGCATTCCTATACACTAATAATGAAAGATCAGAAAGAGAAATTAAGGAAACAATCTCATTCACCATTGCAACAAAAAGAATAAAATACGGAGGAATGAACCTACATAAGGAGGTAAAAGACCTGTACTCAGAAAACTATAAGACACTGCTGAAAGAAATCAAAGATGATATAAACATATGGAGGTATAAACCATGTTCTTGGATTAGAAGAATCAATATTGTGTAAATGACTATAGTACCCAAAGCAAGCTACAGATTCAATGCAATCCCTATCAAATACCACTGGCATTTTCTACAGAACTAGAACAAAAAAATCTTAAAATTTGTATGGAGACACAAAAGACCCCGAATAGCCAAAGCAATCTTGAGGGAAATTAAAAGAGCTGGAGGAATCAGACGTCCTAACTTCAGACTATACTACAAAGCTACATTAATCAAGACTATATGGTACTGGCACAAAAACAGAAATATAGATCAATTGAACAAGATAGAAAGCCCAGAGATAAACCTACGTACCTATGGCTAACTCATCTATGACAAAGGAGGCAAAGATATACAATGAAGAAAAGACAGTCTCTTCAGTAAGTGGTGCTGGGAAAACTGGACAACCACACGTGAAAGAATGAAATTAGAACGCTCCATAACACCATACACAAAAATAAACTCAAAATTAATTAGAGATCTAAATGTTAGACCAGACACTATAAAATTATTAGAGGAAAACATAGGCAGAACACTCTATGACATAAATCACAGCAAGATCCTTTTTGACCCACCTCCTAGAGAAGTGGAAATAAAAACAAAAATAAACAAATGGGACCTAATGAAACTTCAAAGCTTTTGCACAGCAAAGGAAAACATAAACAAGACGAAAATACAACCCTCAGAATGGGAGAAAATGTTTTCAAATGAAGCAAATGACAAAAGATTAATCTCCAAAATTTACAAGCAGCTCGTGTAGCTCAATATCACAAAAACAAACAACACAATCCAAAAATGGGCAGAAGACCTAAATAGACATTTCTCCAAAGGAGATATACAGATTGCCAATAAACACATGAAAGGATGCTGAACATCACTAATCATTAGAGAAATGCAAATCAAAACTACAGTGAGTTATCACCTCCCAGCAGTCAGAATGGCAATCATCAAAAAATCTACAAACAATAAATGCTGGAGAGGCATTTACTGGAGAAAAGGGAACGTTCTTGCACTGTTGCTGGGAATGTAAATTGTTATACCCACTAGGGATAACAGTATAGAGGTTCCTTAAAAAACTAAAAATAGAAGTACCATACGACCCAGCAATCCAACTACTGGGCATTTGCCCTGAGAAAACCATAATTCAAAAAGAGTTATATACAACAATGTTCATTGCAGTTCTACTTACAATAGCCAGGACATGGAAGCAACCTAAGTGTCCATCGACAGATGAATGGATAAAGAATATCTGGCACATATATAAATGGAATATTACTCAGCCATAAAAAGAAACAAAACTGAGTTATTTGTAGTGAGGGGGATGGACTTAGAGTCTGTCCTACACAGTGAAGTGAGTCAGAAAGAGAAAAATAAATACCGTGTGCTAACAGAGATATATGGAATCTAAAGAAAAAAGTTTATGAAGAACCTAGGGGCAGGACAGGATTAAGGACACAGACATAGAGAAAGGACTTGAGGACACGGGGAGGGGGAAGGGTAAGCTGGGACGAAGTGAGAGAGTGCCATGGACATATATACATTACCAAATGTAACATCGATAGCTACTGGGAAGCAGCCACATAGCACAGGGAGATCAATTCGGTGCTTTGCGACCACCTAAAGGGGTGGGATGTGGAGGGTGGGAGGGAGATGTAAGAGGGAGGGGATATGGTGATATATGTATATGTATAATTGATTCACTTTGTTATACAGCAGAAACTGACACTCCATTGTAAAGCAATTATACTCCAATAAAGGTGTAAAAGGAAAATAAAAAAGAAAGAAGCCCAGAGATAAACCTACACACGTATGGTCAACTAATCTATGACAAAGTAGGCAAGACTATACAATGGAGAAAAGACAGTGTCTTCAATCAGTGGTGCTGGGAAAAATGGACAGCTACATGTAAAAGAATGAAATTAGAACACCCCCTAACACCATACACAAAAATAAATTCAAAATGGATTAGAGACCTCAATGTAAGACCGGACAGTATAAAACTCTTAGAGGAAAACATAGGAAGAATACTCTAACATAAATCACAGCAAGATCTTTTTTGATCCACCTCCTAGAGTAATGACATAAAAAAGAAAACTAAACAAATGGGACCTAATGAAACGTAAAAGCTTTTGCAAAGCAATGGAAACTACAAACACAAAAAGACAACTCTCAGAATGGGAGAATATATTTGCAACTGAATCAATGGACAAAGGATTAATCTCCAATATATATAAACAGCTGATGCAGCTCAATATTAAAAAAACAAACAACCCAATACAAAAATGGGCAGAAGATCTAAATAGACATTTCTTCCAAAAAGACGTAGAGATGGCCAAGGAGCACATGAAAAGCTGCTCTACATCACTAATTATTAGAGAAATGCAAATCAAAACTACAATGAGGTATCACCTCACACCTGTTAGAATGGGCATCATCAGAAAATCTACAAACAGCAAATGCTGGAGAGGGTGTGGAGAAAAGGAACCCTTTTCCACGATTGGTGGGAATGTAAATTGATAGTCACTATGGAGAACAGTATGGAGGTTCCTTAAAAAACTAAAAATAGAATTACCATATGATCCAGCAACCCACTACTGGGCATATACCCAGAGAAAACCATAAATCAAAAAGACACATTCACCACAATGTTCATTGCAGCACTATTTACAATAGCCAGGTAATGGAAGCAACCTAAATGCCCACAGACAGACAAATGGATAAAGATGTGGTACATATATAAAATGGACTATTAGCCATAAAAAGGAATGAAATTGGGTCATTTGTAGAGACGTCGATGGATCTAGAGACTGTCATACAGAGTGAAGTAAGTCAGAAAGAGAAAAACAAATATTGTATATTAACGCATATATGTGGAACCTAGAAAAACTGTACAGATTAACCGGTTTGAAGGGAAGAAATAGAGACACAGATGTAGAGAACAAATGTATGGACACAAAGAGGGGAAAGCCATGGGGGGGTGGCGGTGGGAGGAGTTGGGAGATCGGGATTGACATGTATACATTTATATGTATAAAATAGATAACCAATAAGAACCTGCTGTATAAAAAATAAATAAAATAAAATGAAAAATAAAATTTTTTAAAAAACGGAAAAATGTTATTCCCTTCACATACATGTATTTATATGAATGAATTATTTCCATGCTTACATCCATAAGTACAAAAAAGAGGAATAAAACCTACCTTGAAACAAAAAAGAAAAAAACAAAACAGAACCCACCAGTTATACAGATGAAAACCCAATCAGGGCACTTGCTCCAGTGATAGACAATTCTGAAGTTGGTCAGAGGTGGGGATTCCGCTTGCATGCAGCCAGCAGCCACCCCGCAAGGAGTGTCCTCATTACAAGCCTGGGGGACCGTGCCGAGGCATCTGTGAGTAAACGTGAGATGAGCCCCAGGCCAGCTGCTGCTGAACTGTTCCCACCCGTCCCAGGTAAAACACCTGAATATATACAAGGACTTGAAAGCCTAGAGGAAGGGCCATAGAGCCACACGAGTGACAGCATGCCGGCCAACTTGGTGCCTGCAGGCCAGCCAGGATGGTCCTGGCCCTGGGTGCTCTTCTGGAAGATTTCCATTTCCCTGCCTGAGATACCCGTCCTGTCCCTGCCCCCACTGCTTTTTTCCTTCCTCACCTCTGCCCAGGGAGAAATTCCAGCAGCAGGTATGGGTGACACATCCTCTTCTTTAGCAGGTGGCAGCCTGGCAACTGCTGCAGAAAGTCCAGCAGAGCCCCACTCACACTGGGCCACCCACAAAGCCGTGGCCTCTCACTCCCTCCCACCAGCCCAGCCCCGAGACTGCTGACAGGGCAGAGAAAATGGCGTCAGGCACGGCTGCAGGGGCTCTTGCTGCCTGGAGTGGTATTTATATTGATCTCAACCCAGGCACACCTGGGAAGGGCAGGCTGGCACGGTAAGGCTGCCCAGCTCAGCCAATCATCACCCCTCAGGGGCTCACAGTTGCAGAAAATGGAACTTGCTGAACCAGCCAGGTCCAAGGAACAGGTGTGGGCTCCTGAGAGTCAGGATAGACAAGGGGCTGCAGCTTTGGGTTGTTTTCTAATCATTTTATCTGGCCCATGAGTGGGAGACAACTTCAAGAAAACCCTCTCTTAATGAGAGGAACCCAGGAGTCAGGGAGAGGAGGGGTGGGTGGTGGTTGGAGACAGAGGCCTGGTGCCCCGGGTGCAGTGGAAGTCTCTGGAAGACCAGGTGGAGGGAGGCCGCACAGAGTGATGCCCAGGGTCACAGACCTGTTGCAGCTACTGTTTGTTAGTTCAAGTCCTGCTCTGAGGTGCTCTGTGTCAGCTCTGAGCGACAGGTGAGCTGGGGGTGCTCTGCAATGAGGGCTATGTGCACGGTTCCTGTGTGCAGGCCTGCCACGGTACCTGCAAGGGTAGCTCTGTATCCTGGGAGGGGCCTGACCACGAGAGCCCCGTGGGCTGGGGGGGAGGTGGGGTACCTGCCCAGGTGAGCTCCATATTCTGGGATTGGTCTGACCACGAGAGCCCCATGGGCTGCTGGGGACCTGGTAAAGGATGTCAGGACAGTCAGTGAAGCCACCGAGGATATACCTCCAGTTGCTCCTAATTCCTACACCCTGCTGGTCATTCTACCAACCACCAGGACATGGTATTCTGTATTAGTCTTCAATGATGCCTTCTTTTGTATTCCATTAGTCCCAGAGTCACAAGAAATTTTGGCTTGTGAGTGGCAGGACTCAACATACAACTAAAACAATACTTCCGGGCCGTCTTGCCCCAAGGGTGCAAAAATTCCCACACCATCTTTGGGGAAACCTTAGCTAAAGACCTAAAAGTTCTACCTCTGGAAAAGGAAACCCTCCTTCAGTACGCAGACGACATTCTGATCGCCAGCCCTACTAAGGAGGCCTCTGAACTACCAAGCCAATAAAGGATAGAAGTTGTCCAAGAAAAAGCTCAAATATCACAGACTGCGGTGACCTGCCTGGGCTTCATTCTCACAGAAGGTCGGAGAAGCCCATCCCAGGAAAGGGAAGAAACCATTTTCAGCCTTACCCCTTTCTAAAACTAGAAGACAGCTTAGGGGTTCCTGGGGAGGCCAGGGTTTGCTGCTTCTGGATCCCTAACTACACTCTACTAGCTGGGCCTCTATATGAAACACTGAAAGGAAAAGATGATGATCCTTTTGAATAGAATCCAGAAGTGGCCTTTCAAGAATGGAAAGAGCAGTCAATTCAGACCCTTGCCCTGGAACTCCCTAATTTAGCTAAACCCTTTGATCTTTACATTCCCGGTGAAAGGTGAATCGCCATTGGAGAATTAGTGCAAAAACTGGGACCACTTGAAATGGAACAATGCAAGAATGCCATCCAGGTAGGATAAACTACGGTCACCAAGGGGCTTGGCGTACTGCCACATCTGGCCAAGATACTGGCGGTATCTAAAAACCTGGAAATCAGCAGCCCAAAAGGCCACCTCCCTCCTAAGGGAAAAGGACCCCACGTGGTGATCCTAACCACCAACCATGCCCTGAAGTTGCAGGGTTCGCTCCGTGGGCACACCAACCTCGAGTGAGGAGGCCCTCCAACTCCAACATCCAGAGAGATAACCGGGGGCAACAGGGCACCATGACGACTCGTGTGAACATCACTTGACCTGGAGTTTCTCTCATAAAACAACAAGAGTGTGTCCCAAAAGAGTAGACTACTGCTTGCAGGACTTACTGCACCCAGAGGGGAGCTAATAATCTTGGCGGGGGAACCGTATATCACACTGTCACCATAGAAAAGCCTACAGACACCATGCTGATGGTGGCCAATAAGACTGGCTGGACTCCTGTTTACTTCAAAAGGCTGTTGACTCAGTGGCCATCATGGTCCTTGATCACCACTGACCCTGGACTGTCTGGGAGTTGAGCGGGCAGGGCTCTGACACCTGGTGCTGTTTGTACGTTAATTCAGGGGCCTAATTGAAGAAAGCGCAGACTACTGGTCAGAGCATCTAGGCTGGCAGAAACGGTCAGCCTAAGGTGGCCGAACAAATGTGGGGCGGGGTGAAACCGGCCCCCACAGCGTCTCTGCACATCTCTTTCCTGGACCCTTAAAGGTCATTAGAATCTATAACACTTCCAATGCTGGTGCTCAGGCGGACGAGCAAGGATGCAGGGGGCCTGGGGACAATCAACGTCACCTGGAGGCTGCTGGGGAGAAGTTCTGACCCTCGTCCCTGGGTTTGAGGGCTCCCAACTCAGCACTCAGCAGTTACAGAAGAAGGGTCTACACCCTCAGAACTCCAAGAATGAGGAACGGGACAAAAGACAGAGGAGGTGTTTGTCCCCAGCAAAGCCCATTAAAAATCCCTGGGAGATAAAAATAGAATCTGTGCAATAAAGTCAAGTCTAACCTTTTTTATCCTTTGTGCTTTGTCTAATTTCATGTGCTCCTAGGGTCCCGCATGCAGAGGTTCCACACCCGGCACTTCAGACCAGATTTCCTAGTGCAGAATGGCTGGGTCGACACCTCAGCTCCTGGGGCCCAGTGCAGACTCCGCGATATAGAGCCTGAACTGCAGCCAACCTGGCCCTCGAGAGCTCCGCCCCCTCCCTCCCACTGACTCTGACAGGATCTCTACACAGCAGCCCAGCCCACAGCCCACGGGGTAGTGCATGCTCTCACCTCTCCATTCTCTGATCAAAATATAAAGTTTCCTTTGCTTGTGAACCAAACTCAGTCTCGATCTGTTGGCCCCAATGACACTGTGCAGGGGGACACTTGTTGGGGTCCACTCTGGAGGATCAGTAACAGAAATTGAGACTATTGTAACCTCAATGAACAGATGTGTGAGCCAAACTGTAGTTAACATAGAGCAGTGTATAAGGCTCGGGTAAAATAAGATGTTTCTAACGCTTCCATTGGCTATTTCCATCACTTTATTATAAGCAAGTTCAGTGAAAAGGTTTGTCTTATTTGTCAGGTCAATATTAGAGAAACGAAGTGATTTCTTTCCAAGGATGTACATCTAATAATCTTGGTTAAAGCTTCAATCTTGTTTTAAATGCTTTTCCATTGAAAATGATACCTCTCTTTCAGCTCTCCCATTTCTGAGAAGTATAAAATCTTATAATTTATTATTACCAAAGGGGAAAGGTGGGAGGAGGGATAAATTAACAGTTTGGGATTAACACATACACACTGCTATGTATAAAATAGATCATCAACAAGGAACTACTGTATAGCACAGGGAACTACACTCAACATTTTGCAATAACCTATAAGGGGAAATAATCTGAAAAAGAATAGATATTTTTATTGACATCATCTATCAATGACAGTTAAAGTGTAACCTAAGGGAAGCTGGTGGTGAGTGATTCTGAACCTGAAGACTTCAATCATCTAAAGTTTGGACTCTGCCTACTTCCCAAGGCCCTTAATGAACATATGTGTAGCCGTAGCTTAAAAAATTCCCCAGTTTGGGTTTCGGGGAGACACTGATTTTGAAAAAGCCCTGGTGTTTTCCTTACATGAATGGGACTCTTCCTACTGCTAAAACATGTCTGTCACACCCAGAGGATGGTATACCGTCTGATCGGGAAGAGTTTGGAAAAGGCATCTCATCTCCTCATCTCCTGGTGCTCGGGTTCACCCATCCAGCATCTTTACTAACAGTCTCCCCACTTGGAGATGGCAGCACTGTCAACATCCTGTTACGTACAGTTTGGAATTTGTCCAGAGGATGAAGCGGAAGGATGAGGAACAATGAGAGACAAGTCCTAGGTGTTCAGACAGGCACATGTCACTCTAATTTCCAATCAGGAAGACGAATTGACCAAAGGCTAGGGTTGCCCATGGAAACAGTATAGGGCTTGAGGAAATCCCACTGCTTTGTGGCCAGTTCCCATAAACACAAGTTGAACAATGGAACTCAGGGGCAGTAAAATTCACGAAACTGCAGAGTTGAAAATATCTATCACTGAAAAATGTCTTGAGGAAAGTCAGAGAAAAGGACTTGTAAGCAAGGGAGAATGGCAGGAAAGGGATTTGAGGAGGTAGAAAGGACTCGCCATTAAGCACAAGAAAAGGGGCTGAACATTGCCAACATTGCAGTTGGCCAAAAAGGGTGTATGCGTTTTTTTCTGTATATATTCAAGAAAAGGGCATACACTTTTTTAGCCAACCAAACAGGTGGGCACTGGAAATCAATACTACAAATGATATCACTTCGGATCAGTCAGAAGAGCCATCCTCATAAAGCGTAAACAACAGAAATGCAGGACAGGGCAAGGAGAAGAGGGAGCCCTGTGAGACTTATAGTGGAAAATATATATTGCCAACGTCCATTCTGGAGAAGTGTATTGTGTTTACTAAAGCATCTAAAAAATGAGCTACAGAGCATAGGGCACTTGCACTCATGGGCGTATATCTTGGGAAAAACAAAAATCGAGAGGACACAGGCACCCCAATGTTTACCGCCTCTCTGTTTAAAAGATCCTCGACTAGGATATAACTTAAATGTCTCTGGAGGGAAAACATGGATAGAGATGTGGTACTTATGTAGAGTGGAATATTACTCAGCCTGGAAATCAATGAAATATGGCCAGTTGTAACAACTCCTAGGGAGTTACGTATGATCATTCTAAGTGACATAATTCAAAAAGAAAAAGACACATATCATAAGATATCACTTAAAGGTGGAATCCAAAATAGCTACACATGAAATAACTTACAAAACAAAAACATAGTCAAATATGTAGAAAACACGCATAAGGCTGCTAAACGGGAAAGGTGGGGAGGGGTGAGGCATCATCCAAGAGGTTGAAATTAGCAAAGATACCATTCCAAATACCAAACTGATAATCAACAAGGCCTACACGGTAGCTAAAAGAACTGCACTCAGCACACTCAAGTCACCGGAAAAGAATATATACGACTGGTAAGAATCTGAAAAAGAATTTACTGATGTCTCTCTGTACGTGAATCAAGTGGATGTACAGCAGCAAGAAACAGAGCTTTGAAAATAAGCTGTAAGCAATATAGTAATAAATTGAAAAAAATAAACGACAGAGAGACAGAGAAAACCTCTTACAACTTTTCCTCAGGGACGGTGATGCAACATGGATTGAACACGTCTAGACCCACAGCAGGATGAGACATAAGGCTGGAAACTGTTTGCACTAAGAGAAATGTGAGGTTGGGTGAGGAAATGCACACCCTTTAAAGTAACACTACCTGGTACCCATTCAATGGGTCCCAAATCTGCAGGTTCAAGGGATCTTCATACAGCTAAAACATGCATGGAAAACCCAGAGGACTGTACACCATGTGATCGGGAGATGTATCTAAAATGCAGCTCATTTATCCTCTCCTGGTGCTCCTGTTCACCATTCCAGCCACGTTACTTAGAATCTCCCCACTTGGAGAATCAGCACATTTCAACTTCTGTTTCACACATTTTGCAAATTGTGAGGAGGATGAACGGGAAGAGGGGGAACCAATGAGAGAATAGTTGTAGGGGTTTGTACGGGCACATATCACTCTAATTTCCCATTAAGAATGAGAATTGAAAAAAGGCTCAGCCCGCCTCACCCGAGCCAAAATAGGGCCTGAAGCAATCCTGCGGGTTTGAGGCCAGCTCACAAAAGAGCAACTTAAAAAATGGAGCTCAGGGTCACTGCAATTCACAAACCTGCAGAGTTATAAATGAAAACTAACGTCCAAAAATATGTTGAGGTAAGGCAAAGAAGAGGATCTGAATGCAAGACAGAATTGCAAGAAACAGATTTCAAGAGATAGATTGGACTCGTCTTTAAAGCACATGAAAAGCAGCAGAATTTCGACAATGATGCAGTTGGCCCAAAAGGGCGTATGCGTTTTTTCCTGATTATATCCAGGAAAAAATGCATACACAATTTATGGGCAATGAAGCAAGCAAGCAATGCAAATGTGCACAACAAAGAAGTCTCATTTCCCACCAGTCAAAAGGGCCATCCTAAACAATTGTAAAAACCAGAAATGCAGGACAGGCCATGGAGAACAGGGAGCCTTTATACGCTGATGGGCAGTGTGTGAACTGCCGAGAGCCACTCTGGAGAAGTGTATGGTGGTTCCTAAATCATCTAAAAAACAGAGCTACAGAGCATAGGACACTTCCAATCATGGGAATATATCTAGGGAAGTCTAAAAATCAACAAGACACAAGCACACCACAGTTTAGGGCTACTCTGTTTACAAGAACCTCAACTTCAGTACACCTTAAATATCCCAGGAAAGAGAACAATGGATAAAGAAGATGTGGCACTTATGTACAATGGAATATCTCTTCATCATGAAATCAATGTAATAAGGCTAGTAGAAGGATAAAGAGTGGATTTAGGTCCGATAATACTACTTGAAATTAGTCAAACAGAAAAAGAAACATATCATAAGATATCACTTATAGAGGGAGGGTAAATATGGCTGCACAAAAAATGAATTACATAACAGAACAGTGTCTCACATTTAGAAAACACACTTATGTCAGCTTAAGGGGAAAGGAGAGGTGGGGTGATGCATAAAACCAGAGTTTGAAATTAGCACAGATACCGTTCAATAAACCAAATAAGTATTAGACAAGATCTACACCTTGCTCAATGAACTGGCCTCAACACACCAAATACACTGCACAGAAATAAATCTGAGTAATAAGAATCTTAAGACCCATGTATTGACATATCTTCATAAGGGAATCAAGTGTGTGCAGAGCAGCACAAACACAGCAGTGAAAATGAGCTAAACCCCATTATAGAAATAAATTTTAAAAACAAAACGCAGAAACAATCAAAGAGAGAAAAATTCTTACAATATTCGCTCAGGGGCTGTGATGCAACCTGGATTGACCACATATAAACCCACAGCTAGATAAGACATAAGGCTGGACACTTGGGGCTGAGAGGATTGGTGAGCTTTGGTGAGCAACTGCCGAAAGTTTAATGCAATACTTCATGCTACTCATTCCAAGGGTCCCAACACTCCAGGTTGAAGGGAATATTCCTACAGCTAAACCATGCTTGGGAAACCCAGCGACAGGTATACCATATGATCGGGAAAGGTTTCTAAAACGCACCTCATTGTTCCTCTCCTGGGGCTCCGGATTGACATTCATGCCGCTTTACTAACAAAAACCCCACATGGAGAGTCAATGCCTTTAAGTTCCTGTATCGCACAGTCTGCAGTTAGTGCGGAGGATGAATGGGAATAGGGGGAACCAGTGAGAAACTAGCTGTAGCGGTTTCAATGGGCACATGTAACTCTAATTTAACATCAGTAAGCAGAATTAACCAAAGGCACAGCAAGGTGCCCCAGAAGAACAATAGGGTCTGAAGGAATCCTGTGGTTATGAGGCAAGATCAGAAAAATAAGAGCTGAAAAATGGAGCTAAGGGCCACTGCAATTCAAAACCTGCAGAGTTATAAAGGCCAACTATTTTCAAAAAATATATTGAGGTAAGGCTATGAAGAGGCATTGAAAGCAAGGCAGAATTGCAGGAAACAGATTTCAGGAGGTAGACTGGAATTGCATTTAAAGCATAGGAAAAGAGGCAGAACATCGACAATGATGCACTTGGCCAAAAAGTGCGTATGCGTTTTTTCCTGAATATATTCAGCAAAAAACGCATACGCCCTTTTTGGCCAACCAAGCAAGCTTGCAAAGGAAATCTGCACTACAATGAAGTCTCACTTCCCCCCGGTCAAAAGGGCCATCTGAAAAAAGTGTAAAATCCAGAAAGGCAGGACAGGCCATGGAGAACTGGGAGCCTTGTTATGCTGATGGGCGGGATGTAAATTGCCAAGAGCCACTTGGAAGAAGTGTATGGTGCTTCCTGAAAATTCTAAAAAACAAAGCAGCGGAGCCTAGGGCACTTCCACTTATGGTCCTATAGCTTAGGGAAATTAAAATCAAAAAGACACAGCCACCGCAAAGTTTGGGATGGCTCTGTTTACAAGAACCTCATTTACGGTACACGCTCAATATCGCAGAAAGTGGAAAATGGATAAAGAAGTTGTGGTACTTACGTACAATGCAATATCACTCAGCAATGAAATCTATGTCATCAGGCCCGTAGCAGCATAATGAGTGGATTCAGGTATGATGATTCTAACTGAAATAAGTCACACAGGAAAAGAAACATCATAAGATATCACTAATACACGGAATGTAAACTTGGCTACACAGGAACTGGATTACAAAACAGAACAGGGTCTCAAATTTAGAAAACCAACTTATGCTTGCTTAAGGGGAAAGGTGAGTTGGGGTGCTGCATAAAACCAGAGATTGAAATGAGCACAGATAAAGTTCCTTAAGCCAAATATGGAATAGACAAGAGCTACTCCTTGCTCAACGAAGTGGACTCAACACCCCATATTAAACGCCTAAGAATGTACCTGACTAGTAAGTATCTTAAAACCTATGGATTGCTATGTCTCTGAAAGAGAATCAAGCGTGTGTACAGGGGCATAAACGCAGCAGTGATAGGATTGGAGAGGTTCGGTGAGCAAATGAAGACCCTTTGAAGTCATATTGCATGGTACCCATTCCACGGGTCTCAACTCTCCAGGTTTAAGGGATTCTTCCTTCAGCTTAAACATGCATGTGGAACCCAGAGTATGATCAACCGTGTGATCGGGAGACGTGTTCCAATATGTCTCAGTTCTCGTCCCCTGGTACTCGGGTGCAACATTCCAGATGCTTGACTAACACTCTCCCGACTTGGAGAGTCAGTGCCTTTAACCTCCTGTTTGGCCCAGTTTGCAATTTCTGCGGAAGATGAACAGGAATAGGGAAAACCAATGAGAGACTAGCTGGAGGTGTCAGGATGCGCAAATTTAACTCTCATTTCCCACCAGAAAGAGGAATTAACCAAAGGCTCAGCGTGCCGTGCCGGAACCAGATTAGGGCCTGAAGCAATCCTGCGGTGTTGCAGCCAGCTCTCAAGAAAGCGAGTTGAAGAAAGAGCTCAGGGTCACTGTAATTCACAAACCTGCAGAGTTATAAATGACAGCTATCGTCCAAAAATATACTGAAGTAAGGCTGCCAAGAGGACTTGAAAGCGGGGCAGAATTGCAGGAAACCGATTTCAGGAGGTAGACTGGAATTGCATTTAAAGCATAGGAAAACAGGCAGAACGTCCACAATGATGCACTTGGCCAAAACGGGCGTATGTGTTTTTTCCTGAATATATTCAGGAAAAAACGCATACGCCCTTTTTGGCCAACCAAGCAAGCTTGCAAAGGAAATCTGCACTACAATGAAGTCTCACTTCCCCCAGGTCAAAAGGGCCATGTGAAAAAAGTGTAAAATGCAGAAAGGCAGGACAGGCCATGGAGAACTAGGAGCCTTGTTATGCTGATGGGCGGGATGTAAATTGCCAAGAACCACTGGGAAGAAGTGTATGGTGCTTCCTGAAACATCTAAAAAACAAAGCAGCGGAGCCTAGGGCACTTCCACTTATGGTCCTATAGCTTAGGGAAATTAAAATCAAAAAGACACAGCCACCCCAAAGTTTGGGACGGCTCTGTTTACAAGAACCTCGTTTACGGTACAAGTTCAATATCGCAGAAAGTGGAAAATGGATAAAGAAGTTGTGGTACTTACGTACAATGCTATATCACTCAGCAATGAAATCTATGTCATCAGGCCCGTAGCAGCATAATGAGTGGATTCAGGTATGATGATTCTAACTGAAATAAGTCACACAGAAAAAGAAACATCATAAGATATCACTAATACACGGAATGTAAACTTGGCTACACAGGAACTGGATTACAAAACAGAACAGGGTCTCAAATTTAGAAAACCAACTTATGCTTGCTTAAGGGGAAAGGTGAGTTGGGGTGCTGCATAAAACCAGAGTTTGAAATGAGCACAGATAAAGTTCCTTCAGCCAAATATGGAATAGACAAGAGCTACTCCTTGCTCAACGAAATGGACTCAGCACCCCATATTAAACGCCTAAGAATGTACCTGACTAGTAAGTATCTTAAAACCTATGGATTGCTATGTCTCTGAAAGAGAATCAAGCGTGTGTACAGGGGCATAAACGCAGCAGTGATAGGATTGGAGAGGTTCGGTGAGCAAATGAAGACCCTTTGAAGTCATATTGCATGGTACCCATTCCACGGGTCTCAACTCTCCAAGTTTAAGGGATTCTTCCTTCAGCTAAAAGATGCATGTGTAACCCAGTGTATGATAAACCGTGTGATCGGGAGACGTGTTCCTATATATCTCAGTTTTCGTCCCCTGGTACTTGGGTGCAACATTACAGATGCTTTACTAACACTCTCCCGACTTGGAGAGTCAGTGCCTTTAACTTCCTGTTTGGCCCAGTTTTCAATTTCTGCGGAAGATGAACAGGAATAGGGAGAACCAATGAGAGACTAGCTGGAGGTGTCTGGACGGGCAAATTTAACTCTCATTTCCCACCAGGAAGAGGAATTATCCAAAGGCTCAGCGTGCCGTGCCGGAACCAGATTAGGGCCTGAAGCAATCCTGCGGTGTTGCGGCCAGCTCACAAGAAAGCGAGTTGAAGAAAGGAGCTCAGGGGCACTGTAATTCACAAACCTGCAGAGTTATAAATGACAGCTATCGTCCAAAAATATACTGAAGTAAGGCTGCCAAGAGGACTTGAAAGCGGGGCAGAATTGCAGGAAACCGATTTCAGGAGGTAGACTGGAATTGCATTTAAAGCATAGGAAAAGAGGCAGAACGTCCACAATGATGCACTCGGCCAAAAAGGGCGTATGCGTTTTTTCCTGAATATATTCAGGAAAAAACGCATACGCCCTTTTTGGCCAACCAAGCAAGCTTGCAAAGGAAATCTGCACTACAATGAAGTCTCACTTCCCCCAGGTCAAAAGGGCCATGTGAAAAAAGTGTAAAATGCAGAAAGGCAGGACAGGCCATGGAGAACTGGGAGCCTTGTTATGCTGATGGGCGGGATGTAAATTGCCAAGAACCACTGGGAAGAAGTGTATGGTGCTTCCTGAAACATCTAAAAAACAAAGCAGCGGAGCCTAGGGCACTTCCACTTATGGTCCTATAGCTTAGGGAAATTAAAATCAAAAAGACACAGCCACCCCAAAGTTTGGGACGGCTCTGTTTACAAGAACCTAGTTTACGGTACAAGCTCAATATCGCAGAAAGTGAAAAATGGATAAAGAAGTTGTGGTACTTACGTACAATGCAATATCACTCAGCAATGAAATCTATGTCATCAGGCCCGTAGCAGCATAATGAGTGGATTCAGGTATGATGATTCTAACTGAAATAAGTCACACAGAAAAAGAAACATCATAAGATGTCACTAATACACCGAATGTAAACTTGGCTACACAGGAACTGGATTACAAAACAGAACAGGGTCTCAAATTTAGAAAACCAACTTATGCTTGCTTAAGGGGAAATGTGAGTTGGGGTGCTGCATAAAACCAGAGTTTGAAATGAGCACAGATAAAGTTCCTTAAGCCAAATATGTAATAGACAAGACCTACCCCTTGCTCAACGAAATGGTCTCAACAGTGAGGTATCACCTCACACCTGATAGAATGGGCATCATTAGAAAATCTACAAACAAAAAATGCTGGAAAGGGTGTGGAGAAAAGGAACCCTCTTCCACTATTGTTGGGAATATAAATTGATACAGTCACTATGGAGAACAATATGATGTTTCTTAAGAAACTAACAGTAGAATTACCATATGATACAGCAATTCCAGTACTGGACATATAGCCAGACAAAACCATAAATCAAAAAGAGACATTCACCGCAATGTTCATTGCATCACTATTTACAATATCGAGGTAATGGAAGCAACCTAAATGCCCACAGACAGACGAATGCATAAAGCTGTGGTACATATATAAAATGGAATATTACTAAGCCATGAAAAGGAATGAAATTGGGTCATTTGTAGAGACGTCGATGGATCTAGAGACTGTCATACAGAGTGAAGTAAGTCAGAAAGAGAAAAACAAATCTTGTATATTCATGCATATATGTGGAACCTAGAAAGACTGTACAGATTAACCATTTTGCAAGGCATAAATAGAGCAACAGATGTAGACAACAAACGTATGGACAACAAGGGGGGAAAGCTGTTGGGGGAGTGGTGGTGGGAGGAGTTGAGAGACTGGGATTGGCATGTATACATTTATATGTATAAAATAGATAACCAATAAGAACCTGCTGTATAAAAATATAAAATAAAATTCAAAATTAAAAAGAAATAAAATTTAAAAAATAAAACAGAAAAAACAATTATTCCCTTCACATACATGTATTTATATGAATAAATTATTTCCATGCTTCTATCTGTAAATACAAAAAAGAAGAATAAAATCTACCTTGAACCAAAAACGAAAAAGAGAAAAAAAACACAGAACCCACCAGTTCCACAGAGGAAAACCGTATCAGGGCACTTGCTCCAGTTGTAAACAATTCTGAAGTTGGTCAGTGGTGGGGAATCGTCTCCCATTCAGCCAGCAGCCCCCACGCAACAAGCGTCCTCATTGCAAAGCTGGGGCACCGTGCCGAGGCATCTGTGAGTAAACGTGAGCTGAGCCCCAGGCCAGTTGCTGCTGAACTATTCCCACCCGTCCCAGGTAAAACACCTGAATATATACAAGGACTTGAAAGCCTAGAGGAAGGGCCATAGAGCCACACGAGTGACAGCATGCCGGCCGACTTGGTGCCTGCAGGCCAGCCAGGATGGTCCTGGCCCTGGGTGCTCTTCTGGAAGATTTCCATTTCCCTGCCTGAGATACCCGTCCTGTCCCTGCCCCCACTGCTTTTTTCCTTCCTCACCTCTGCCCAGGGAGAAATTCCAGCAGCAGGTATGGGTGACACATCCTCTTCTTTAGCAGGTGGCAGTCTGGCAACTGCTGCAGAAAGTCCAGCAGAGCCCCACTCACACTGGGCCACCCACAAAGCCGTGGCCTCTCACTCCCTCCCACCAGCCCAGCCCTGAGACTGCTGACAGGGCAGAGAAAATGGCTCAGGCATGGCTGCAGGGGCTCTTGCTGCCTGGAGTGGTATTTATATTGATCTCAACCCAGGCACACCTGGGGAGGGCTGGCCGGCACGGTAAGGCTGCCCAGCTCAGCCAATCATCACCCCTCAGGGGCTCACAGTTGCAGAAAATGGAACTTGCTGAACCGGCCAGGTCCAAGGAACAGGTGTGGGCTCCTGAGAGTCAGGATAGACAAGGGGCTGCAGCTTTGGCTTGTTTTCTAATCATTTTATCTGGCCCATGAGTGGGAGACAACTTCAAGAAAACCCTCTCTTAATGAGAGGAACCCAGGAGTCAGGGAGAGGAGGGGTGGGTGGTGGTTGGAGACAGAGGCCTGGTGCCCCGGGTGCAGTGGAAGTCTCTGGAAGACCAGGTGGAGGGAGGCCGCACAGAGTGATGCCCAGGGTCACAGACCTGTCACAGCTGCTGTTTGTTAGTTCAAGTCCTGCTCTGAGGTGCTCTGTGTCAGCTCTGAGTGACAGGTGAGCTGGGGGTGCTCTGCAATGAGGGCTATGTGCACGGTTCCTGTGTGCCCAGCCCTGCCACGGTACCTGCAAGGGTAACTCTGTATCCTGGGAGGGGCCTGACCACCAGAGCCCCGTGGGCTGGGGTGGGGGTGGGGTACCTGCCCAGGTGAGCTCCATATTCTGGGATTGGTGTGACCACGAGTGCCCCATGGGCTGCTGGGGACCTGGTAAAGGATGTCAGGACAGTCAGTGAAGCCACCGAGGATATACCTCCAGTTGCTCCTAATTCCTACACCCTGCTGGTCATTCTACCAACCACCAGGACATGGTATTCTGTATTAGTCTTCAATGATGCCTTCTTTTGTATTCCATTAGTCCCAGAGTCACAAGAAATTTTGGCTTGTGAGTGGCAGGACTCAACATACAAATAAAACAATACTTACGGGCCGTCTTGCCCCAAGGGTGCAAATATTCCCACACCATCTTTGGGGAAACCTTAGCTAAAGACCTAAAAGTTCTACCTCTGGAAAAGGAAACCCTCCTTCAGTACGCAGATGACATTCTGATCGCCAGCCCTACTAAGGAGGCCTCTGAACTACCAAGCCAATAAAGGATAGAAGTTGTCCAAGAAAAAGCTCAAATATCACAGACTGCGGTGACCTGCCTGGGCTTCATTCTCACAGAAGGTCGGAGAAGCCCATCCCAGGAAAGGGAAGAAACCATTTTCAGCCTTACCCCTTTCTAAAACTAGAAGACAGCTTAGGGGTTCCTGGGGAGGCCAGGGTTTGCTGCTTCTGGATCCCTAACTACAGTCTACTAGCTGGGACTCTATATGAAACACTGAAAGGAAAAGATGATGATCTTTTTGAATAGAATCCAGAAGTGGCCTTTCAAGAATGGAAAGAGCAGTCAATTCAGACCCTTGCCCTGGAACTCCCTAATTTAGCTAAACCCTTTGACCTTTACATTCCCAGTGAAAGGTGAATCGCCATTGGAGAATTAGTGCAAAAACTGGGACCACTTGAAATGGAACAATGCAAGAATGCCATCCAGGTAGGATAAACTACAGTCACCAAGGGGCTTGGCCCACTGCCACATCTGGCCAAGATACTGGCAGTATCTAAAAACCTGGAAATCAGCAGCCCAAAAGGCCACCTCCCTCCTAAGGGAAAAGGACCCCACGTGGTGATCCTAATCACCAACCATGTCCTGAAGTTGCAGGGTTCGCTCCGTGGGCACACCGACCTCGAGTGAGGAGGCCCTCCAACTCCAACATCCAGAGAGATAACCGGGGGCAACAGGGCACCATGACGACTCGTGTGAATATCACTTGACCTGGAGTTTCTCTCATAAAACAACAAGAGTGTGTCCCAAAAGAGTAGACTACTGCTTGCAGGACTTACTGCACCCAGAGGGGAGCTAATAATCTTGGCGGGTGAACCGTATATCACACTGTCACCATAGAAAAGCCTACAGACACTGTGATGATGGTGGCCAATAAGACCGGCTGGACTCCTGTTTACTTCAAAAGGCTGTTGACTCAGTGGCCATCATGGTCCTTGATCACCACTGACCCTGGACTGTGTGGGACTTGAGCGGGCAGGGCTCTGACACCTGGTGCTGTTTGTACGTTAATTCAGGGGCCTAATTGAAGAAAGCGCAGACTACTGGTCAGAGCATCTAGGCTGGCAGAAACGGTCAGCCTAAGGTGGCCGAACAAATGTGGGGCGGGGTGAAACCGGCCCCCACAGCGTCTCTGCACATCTCTTTCCTGGACCCTTAAAGGTCATTAGAATCTATAACACTTCCAATGTTGGTGCTCAGGTGGACGAGCAGGGAGGCAGGGGTCCTGGGGACAATCAACGTCACCTGGAGGCTGCTGGGGAGAAGCTCTGACCCTCGCCCCCGGGTATGAGGACTCCCAACTCAGCACTCAGCAGTTACAGAAGAAGGGTCTGCACCCTCAGCACTCCAAGAATGAGGAACGGGACAAAAGGCAGAGGAGCGGTTTGTCCCCAGCAAAGCCCATTAAAAATCCCTGGGAGATAAAAATAGAATCTGGGCAATAAAGTCAAGTCTAACCTTTTTTATCCTTTGTGCTTTGTCTAATTTCATGTGCTCCTAGGGTCCCACATGCAGAGGTTCCACACCCGGCACTTCAGACCAGATTTCCTAGTGCAGAATGGCTGTGTCGACACCTCAGCTCCTGGGGCCCAGTGCAGACTCCGCGATATAGAGCCTGAGCTGCAGCCAACCCAGCCCTTGAGAGCTCCGCCCCCTCCCTCCCACTGACTCTGACAGGATCTCTACACAGCAGCCCAGCCCACAGCCCACGGGGTAGTGCATGCTCTCACCTCTCCATTCTCTGATCAAAATATAAAGTTTCCTTTGCTTGTGAACCAAACTCAGTCTCGATCTGTTGGCCCCAATGACACTGCGCAGGGGGACACTTGTTGGGGTCCACTCTGGAGGATCAGTAACAGAAATTGAGACTATTGTAACCTCAATGAACAGATGTGTGAGCCAAACTGTAGTTAACATAGAACAGTGTATAAGGCTCGGGTAAAATAAGATGTTTCTAACACTCCCATTTGATATTTCCATCACTTTATTATAAGCAAGTTCAGTGAAAAGGTTTGTCTTATTTGTCAGGTCAATATTAGAGAAACGAAGTGATTTCTTTCCAAGGATGTACATCTAATAATCTTGGTTAAAGCTTCAATCTTGTTTTAAATGCTTTTCCATTGAAAATGATACCTCTCTTTCAGCTCCCCCATTTCTGAGAAGTATAAAATCTTATAATTTATTATTACCAAAGGGGAAAGGTGGGAGGAGGGATAAAGTAACAGTTTGGGATTAACACATACACACTGCTATGTATAAAATAGATCATCAACAAGGAACTACTGTATAGCACAGGGAACTACACTCAACATTTTGCAATAACCTATAAGGGGAAATAATCTGAAAAAGAATAGATATTTTTATTGACATCATCTATCAATGACAGTTAAAGTGTAACCTAAGGGAAGCTGGTGGTGAGTGCTTCTGACCCTGAAGACTTCAATCATCTAAAGTTTGGACTCTGCCTACTTCCCAAGGCCCTTAATGAACATATGTGTAGCCGTAGCTTAAAAAATTCCCCAGTTTGGGTTTCGGGGAGACACTGATTTTGAAAAAGCCCTGGTGTTCTCCTTACATGAATGGGACTCTTCCTACTGCTAAAACATGTCTGTCACACCCAGAGGATGGTATACCGTCTGATTGGGAAGAGTTTGGAGAAGGCATCTCATCTCCTCATCTCCTGGTGCTCGGGTTCACCCATCCAGCGTCTTTACTAACAGTCTCCCCACTTGGAGATGGCAGCACTGTCAACATCCTGTTGCGTACAGTTTGGAATTTGTCCAGAGGATGAAGCAGAAGGATGAGGAACAATGAGAGACAAGTCCTAGGTGTTCAGACAGGCACATGTCACTCTAATTTCCAATCAGGAAGACGAATTGACCAAAGGCTAGGGTTGCCCATGGAAACAGTATAGGGCTTGAGGAAATCCCGCTGCTTTGTGGCCAGTTCCCATAAACACAAGTTGAACAATGGAACTCAGGGGCAGTAAAATTCACGAAACTGCAGAGTTGAAAATATCCATCACTGAAAAATGTCTTGAGGAAAGTCAGAGAAAGGGACTTGTAAGCAAGGGAGAATGGCAGGAAAGGGATTTGAGGAGGTAGAAAGGACTCGCCATTAAGCACAAGAAAAGGGGCTGAACATTGCCAACATTGCAGTTGGCCAAAAAGGGTGTATGCGTTTTTTTCTGTATATATTCAAGAAAAGGGCATACACTTTTTTAGCCAACCAAACAGGTGGGCACTGGAAATCAATACTACAAAAGATATCACTTCGCATCAGTCAGAAGAGCCATCCTCATAAAGCATAAACAACAGAAATGCAGGACAGGGCAAGGAGAAGAGGGAGCCCTGTGAGACTTATAGTGGAAATGTATATTGCCAACGGCCATTCTGGAGAAGTGTATTGTGTTTACTAAAGCATCTAAAAAATGAGCTACAGAGCATAGGGCACTTGCACTCATGGGCGTATATCTTGGGAAAAACAAAAATCGAGAGGACACAGGCACCCCAATGTTTACCCCCTCTCTGTTTAAAAGATCCTCGACTAGGATATAACTTAAATGTCTCTGGAGGGAAAAAATGGATAGAGATGTGGTACTTAGGTAGAGTGGAATATTATTCAGCCTGGAAATCTATGAAATATGGCCAGTTGTAACAACTCCGGAGGAGTTACGTATGATCATTCTAAGTGACATAATTCAAAAAGAAAAAGACACATATCATAAGATATCACTTAAAGGTGGAATC
This sequence comes from Leucopleurus acutus, assembly GCF_964270905.1. Taxonomy (NCBI): domain Eukaryota; kingdom Metazoa; phylum Chordata; class Mammalia; order Artiodactyla; family Delphinidae; genus Leucopleurus; species Leucopleurus acutus. The sequence goes on from NW_028138929.1 coordinate 58,916, forward strand.
CAAAATGGCTACACATGAAATAAATTACAAAACAAAAACATAGTCAAATATGTAGAAAACACGCATAAGGCTGCTAAACGGGAAAGGTGGGGAGGGGTGAGGCATCATCCAGGAGGTTGAAATTAGCAAAGATACCATTCCAAATACCAAACTGATAATCAACAAGGCCTACACGGTAGCTAAAAGAACTGCACTCAGCACACTCAAGTCACCGGAAAAGAATATATACGACTGGTAAGAATCTGAAAAAGAATTTATTGATGTCTCTCCATACGTGGATCAAGTGGATGTACAGCAGCAAGAAACAGAGCTTTGAAAATCAGCTGTAACCAATATAGTAATAAATTGAAAAAAATAAACGACAGAGAGAAAACCTCTTACAACTTTTCCTCAGGGCCGGTGATGCAACATGGATTGAACACATCTAGACCCACAGCAGGATGAGACATAAGGCTGGAAACTGTTTGCACTAAGAGAAATGTGAGGTTGGGTGAGGAAATGCACACCCTTTAAAGTAATACTACCTGGTACCCATTCAATGGGTCCCAAATCTGCAGGTTCAAGGGATCTTCCTACAGCTAAAACATGCATGGAAAACCCAGAGGACTGTACACCATGTGATCGGGAGATGTGTCTAAAATGCAGCTCATTTATCCTCTCCTGGTGCTCCTGTTCACCATTCCAGCCACGTTACTTAGAATCTCCCCACTTGGAGAATCAGCACGTTTAAACTTCTGTTTCACACATTTTGCAAATTGTGAGGAGGATGAACGGGAAGAGGGGGAACCAATGAGAGAATAGTTGTAGGGGTTTGGACGGGCACATATCACTCTAATTTCCCATTAAGAATAAGAATTGAAAAAAGGCTCAGCCCGCCTCGCCGGAGCCAAAATAGGGCCTAAAGCAATCCTGCGGGTTTGAGGTCAGCTCACAAAAGAGCAACTTAAAAAATGGAGCTCAGGGTCACTGCAATTCACAAACCTGCAGAGTTATAAATGAAAACTAACGTCCAAAAATATGTTGAGGTAAGGCAAAGAAGAGGATCTGAATGCAAGACAGAATTGCAAGAAACAGATTTCAAGAGATAGATTGGACTCGTCTTTAAAGCACATAAAAAGCGGCAGAATTTCGACAATGATGCAGTTGGCCCAAAAGGGCGTATGCGTTTTTTCCTGATTATAGCCAGGAAAAAACGCATGCGCACTTTATGGGCAACGAAGCAAGCAAGCAATGCAAATGTGCACAACAAAGAAGTCTCATTTCCCACCGGTCAAAAGGGCCATCCTAAAAAATTGTAAAAACCAGAAATGTAGGACAGGCCATGGAGAACAGGGAGCCTTTATACGCTGATGGGCAGTGTGTGAACTGCCGAGAGCCACTCTGGAGAAGTGTATGGTGGTTCCTAAATCATCTAAAAAACAGAGCTACAGAGCATAGGACACTTCCAATCATGGGAGTATATCTAGGGAAGTCTAAAAATCAACAAGACACAAGCACACCACAGTTTAGGACTACTCTGTTTACAAGAACCTCAACTTCAGTACACCTTAAATATCCCAGGAAAGAGAACAATGGATAAAGAAGATGTGGTACTTATGTACAATGGAATATCTCTTCACCATGAAATCAATGTAATAAGGCTAGTAGAAGGATAAAGAGTGGATGTAGGTCCGATAATACTACTTGAAATAAGTCAAACAGAAAAAGAAACATATCATAAGATATCACTTATAGAGGGAGGGTAAATATGGCTGCACAAGAAATGAATTACAGAACAGAACAGTGTCTCACATTTAGAAAACACACTTATGTCAGCTTAAGGGGAAAGGAGAGGTGGGGTGATGCATAAAACCAGAGTTTAAAATTAGCACAGATACCGTTCAATAAACCAAATAGGTATTAGACAAGATCTACACCTTGCTCAATGAACTGGCCTCAACACACCCTATACACCGCAGAGAAATATATCTGAGTAATAAGAATCTTAAAACCCATGTATTGATATATCTCCATAAGGGAATCAAGTGTGTGCAGAGCAGCACAAACACAGCAGTGAAAGTGAGCTAAACCCCATTATAGAAATAAATTTTAAAAACAAAACGCAGAAACAATGAAAGAGAGAAAAATTCTTACAAAATTCGCTCAGGGGCTGTGATGCAACCTGGATTGACCACATATAAACCCACAGCTGGATAAGACATAAGGCTGGACACTTGGGGCTGAGAGGATTGGTGAGCTTTGGTGAGCAACTGCCAAAAGTTTAATGCAATACTTCATGCTCCTCATTCCAGGGTCCCAACACTCCAGGTTGAAGGGAATCTTCCTACAGCTAAACCATGCCTGGGAAACTGAGCGACTGGTATACCATATGATCGGGAAAGGTTTCTAAAACGCACCTCATTTTTCCTCTCCTGGGGCTCCGGATCGACATTCCAGCCACTTTACTAACAATATCCCCACATGGAGAGTCAATGCCTTTAAGTTCTGGTATCACACAGTCTGCAGTTAGTGCGGAGGATGAATGGGAATAGGGGAAACCAGTGAGAAACTAGCTGTAGCGGTTTCAATGGGCATATGTCACTCTAATTTCACATCAGTAAGAAGAATAAAACAAAGGCACAGCAAGGTGCTCCAGAAGAAGAATAGGGCCTGAAGGAATCATGTGGTTATGAGGCAAGACCACAAAAATAAGAGCTAAAAAATGGAGCTAAGGGCCACTGCAATTCAAAAACATGCAGAGTTATAAAGGCCAACTATTTTCAAAAAATATATTGAGGTAAGGCTATGAAAAGGCATTGAAAGCAAGGCAGAATTGCAGGAAACCGATTTCAGGAGGTAGACTGGAATTGCATTTAAAGCATAGGAAAAGACGCAGAACGTCCACAATGATGCACTTGGCCAAAAAGGGCGTATGCGTTTTTTCTTGAATATATTCAGGAAAAAACGCATACGCCCTTTTTGGCCAACCAAGCAAGCTTGCAAAGGAAATCTGCACTACAATGAAGTCTCACTTCCCCCCGGTCAAAAGGGCCATCTGAAAAAAGTGTAAAATCCAGAAAGGCAGGACAGGCCATGGAGAACTGGGAGCCTTGTTATGCTGATGGGCGGGATGTAAATTGCCAAGAGCCACTTGGAAGAAGTGTATGGTGTTTCCTGAAACATCTAAAAAACAAAGCAACAGAGCCTAGGGCACTTCCACTTATGGTCCTATAGCTTAGGGAAATTAAAATCAAAAAGACACAGCCACCCCAAAGTTTGGGACGGCTCTGTTTACAAGAACCTCGTTTCCAGTACAAGTTCAATATCGCAGAAAGTGAAAAATGGATAAAGAAGTTGTGGTACTTACGTACAATGCAATATCACTCAGCAATGAAATCTATGTCATCAGGCCCGTAGCAGCATAATGAGTGGATTCAGGTATGATGATTCTAACTGAAATAAGTCACACAGAAAAAGAAACATCATAAGATATCACTAATACACGGAATGTAAACTTGGCTACACAGGAACTGGATTACAAAACAGAACAGGGTCTCAAATTTAGAAAACCAACTTATGCTTGCTTAAGGGGAAAGGTGAGTTGGGGTGCTGCATAAAACCAGAGATTTAAATGAGCACAGATAAAGTTCTTTAAGACAAATATGGAATAGACAAGAACTACTCCTTGCTCAACGAAATGGACTCAACACCCCATATTAAACGCCTAAGAATGTACCTGACTAGTAAGTATATTAAAACCTATGGATTGCTATGTCTCTGAAAGAAAATCAAGCGTGTGTACAGGGGCATAAACGCAGCAGTGATAGGATTGGAGAGGTTCGGTGAGCAAATGAAGACCCTTTGAAGTCATATTGCATGGTACCCATTCCACGGGTCTCAACTCTCCAGGTTTAAGGGATTCTTCCTTCAGCTAAACATGCATGTGGATCCCAGAGTATGATAAACCGTGTGATCGGGAGACGTGTTCCAATATGTCTCAGTTTTTGTCCCCTGGTATTCGGGTGCAACATTCCAGACGCTTTACTAACACTCTCCCGACTTGGAGAGTCAGTGCCTTTAACCTCCTGTTTGGCCCAGTTTACAATTTCTGCGGAAGATGAACAGGAATACGGAGAACCAATGAGAGACTAGCTGGAGGTGTCCGGACGGGCAAATTTAACTCTCATTTCCCACCAGGAAGAGGAATTAACCAAAGGCTCAGCGTGCCGTGCCAGAACCAGATTAGGGCCTGAAGCAATCCTGCGGTGTTGCGGCCAGCTCACAAGAAAGCGAGTTGAAGAAAGGAGCTCAGGGGCACTGTAATTCACAAACCTGCAGAGTTATAAATGACAGCTATCGTCAAAAAATATACTGAAGTAAGGCTGCCAAGAGGACTTGAATGCGGGGCAGAATTGCAGGAAACCGATTTCAGGAGGTAGACTGGAATTGCATTTAAAGCATAGGAAAAGAGGCAGAACGTCCACAATGATGCACTTGGCCAAAAAGGGCGTATGCGTTTTTTCCTGAATATATTCAGGAAAAAACGGAAACGCCGTTTTTGGCCAACCAAGCAAGCTTGCAAAGGAAATCTGCACTACAATGAAGTCTCACTTCCCCCGGTCAAAAGGGCCATCTGAAAAAAGTGTAAAATCCAAAAAGGCAGGACAGGCGATGGAGAACTGGGAGCCTTGTTATGCTGATGGGCGGGATGTAAATTGCCAAGAGCCACTCGGAAGAAGTGTATGGTGCTTTCTGAAATATATAAAAAACGAAGCAAAGGAGCCTATGGCACTTCCACTTATGGTCCTATAGTTTAGGGAAATTAAAATAAAAAAGACACAGCCACCCCAAAGTTTGGGACGGCTCTGTTTACAAGAACCTCGTTTCCGGTACAAGTTCAATAGAGTAGAAAGTGAAAAATGGATAAAGAAGTTGTGGTACTTACGTACAATGCAATATCACTCAGCAATGAAATCTATGTCATCAGGCCTGTAGCAGCATGAGTGGATTCAGGTATGATGATTCTAACTGAAATAAGTCACACAGAAAAAGAAACATCATAAGATATCACTAATACACGGAATGTAAACTTGGCTGTACAGGAACTGGATTACAAATCAGAACAGGGTCTCAAATTTAGAAAACCAACTTATGCTTGCTTAAGCGAAAAGGTGAGTTGGGGTGCTGCATCAAACCGGAGATTGAAATGAGCACAGATAAAGTTCCTTAAGCCAAATATGGAATAGACAAGAGGTACTCCTTGCTAAACGAAATGGACTCAACACCCCATATTAAACGCCTAAGAATGTACCTGACTAGTAAGTATCTTAAAACCTATGGATTGCTATGTCTCTGAAAGAGAATCAAGTGTGTGTACAGGGGCATAAACGCAGCAGTGATAGGATTGGAGAGGTTCGGTGAGCAAATGAAGACCCTTTGAAGTCATATTGCATGGTACACATTCCACGGGTCTCAACTCTCCAGGTTTAAGGGATTCTGCCTTCAGCTAAAACATGCATGTGGCACCCAGAGTATGATCAACCGTGTGATCGGGAGATGTGTTCCAATATGTCTCAGTTCTCGTCCCATGGTACTCGGGTGCAACATTCCAGACGCTTTACTGACACTCTCCCGACTTGGAGAGTCAGTGCCTTTAACCTCCTGTTTGGCCCATTTGCAATTTCTGCGGAAGATGAACAGGAATAGGGAGAACCAATGAGAGACTAGCTGGAGGTGTCTGGACGGGCAAATTTAACTCTCATTTCCCACCAGGAAGAGGAATTAACCAAAGGCTCAGCGTGCCGTGCCGGAACCAGATTAGGGCCTGAAGCAATCCTGCGGTGTTGCGGCCAGCTCACAAGAAAGCGAGTTGAAGAAAGGAGCTCAGGGGCACTGTAATTCACAAACCTGCAGAGTTATAAATGACAGCTATCGTCCAAAAATATACTGAAGTAAGGCTGCCAAGAGGACTTGAAAGCGGGGCAGAATTGCAGGAAACCGATTTCAGGAGGTAGACTGGAATTGCATTTAAAGCATAGGAAAAGAGGCAGAACGTCCACAATGATGCACTTGGCCAAAAAGGGCGTATGCGTTTTTTCCTGAATATATTCAGGAAAAAACGCAAACGCCGTTTTTGGCCAACCAAGCAAGCTTGCAAAGGAAATCTGCACTACAATGAAGTCTCACTTCCCCCCGGTCAAAAGGGCCATCTGAAAAAAGTGTAAAATCCAGAAAGGCAGGACAGGCCATGGAGAACTGGGAGCCTTGTTATGCTGATGGGCGGGATGTAAATTGCCAAGAGCCACTCGGGAGAAGTGTATGGTGTTTCCTGAAACATCTAAAAAACAAAGCAACAGAGCCTAGGGCACTTCCACTTATGGTCCTATAGCTTATGGAATTTAAAATCAAAAAGACACAGCCACCCCAAAGTTTGGGACGGCTCTGTTTACAAGAACCTCGTTTACGGTACAAGTTCAATATCGCAGAAAGTGAAAAATGGATAAAGAAGTTGTGGTACTTACGTACAATGCAATATCACTCAGCAATGAAATCTATGTCATCAGGCCCGTAGCAGCATAATGAGTGGATTCAGGTATGATGATTCTAACTGAAATAAGTCTCACAGAAGAAGAAACATCATAAGATGTCACTAATACACAGAATGTGAACTTGGCTACACATGAACTGAGTTACAAAACAGAACAGGGTCTCAAGTTTAGAAAACCAACTTATGCTTGCTTAAGGGGTAAGGTGAGTTGGGGTGCTGCATAAAACCAGAGTTTGAAATTAGCACAGATGCCGTTCCATAAGCCAAATATGTAATAGACAAGACCTACCCCTTGCTCAACAAAATGGTCTCAACAGTGAGGTATCACCTCACACCTGATAGAATGGGCATCATTAGAAAATCTACAAACAAAATATCCTGGAAAGGGTGTGGAGAAAAGGAACCCTCTTCCACTATTGTTGGGAATATAAATTGATACAGTCACTATGGAGAACAATATGATGTTTCTTAAGAAACTAACAGTAGAATTACCATATGATACAGCAATTCCAGTACTGGACATATAGCCAGACAAAACCATAAATCAAAAAGAGACATTCACCGCAATGTTCATTGCATCACTATTTACAATATCGAGGTAATGGAAGCAACCTAAATGCCCACAGACAGACGAATGCATAAAGCTGTGGTACATATATAAAATGGAATATTACTAAGCCATGAAAAGGAATGAAATTGGGTCATTTGTAGAGACGTCGATGGATCTAGAGACTGTCATACAGAGTGAAGTAAGTCAGAAAGAGAAAAACAAATCTTGTATATTCATGCATATATGTGGAACCTAGAAAAACTGTACAGATTAACCATTCTGCAAGGCATAAATAGAGCAACAGATGTAGACAACAAACGTATGGACAACAAGGGGGGAAAGCTGTTGGGGGAGTGGTGGTGGGAGGAGTTGAGAGACTGGGATTGGCATGTATACATTTATATGTATAAAATAGATAACCAATAAGAACCTGCTGTATAAAAATATAAAATAAAATTCAAAATTAAAAAGAAATAAAATTTAAAAAATAAAACAGAAAAAACAATTATTCCCTTCACATACATGTATTTATATGAATAAATTATTTCCATGCTTCTATCTGTAAATACAAAAAAGAAGAATAAAATCTACCTTGAACCAAAAACGAAAAAGAGAAAAAAAACACAGAACCCACCAGTTCCACAGAGGAAAACCGTATCAGGGCACTTGCTCCAGTTGTAAACAATTCTGAAGTTGGTCAGTGGTGGGGAATCGTCTCCCATTCAGCCAGCAGCCCCCACGCAACAAGCGTCCTCATTGCAAAGCTGGGGCACCGTGCCGAGGCATCTGTGAGTAAACATGAGCTGAGCCCCAGGCCAGTTGCTGCTGAACTATTCCCACCCGTCCCAGGTAAAACACCTGAATATATACAAGGACTTGAAAGCCTAGAGGAAGGGCCATAGAGCCACACGAGTGACAGCATGCCGGCCGACTTGGTGCCTGCAGGCCAGCCAGGATGGTCCTGGCCCTGGGTGCTCTTCTGGAAGATTTCCATTTCCCTGCCTGAGATACCCGTCCTGTCCCTGCCCCCACTGCTTTTTTCCTTCCTCACCTCTGCCCAGGGAGAAATTCCAGCAGCAGGTATGGGTGACACATCCTCTTCTTTAGCAGGTGGCAGCCTGGAAACTGCTGCAGAAAGTCCAGCAGAGCCCCACTCACACTGGGCCACCCACAAAGCCGTGGCCTCTCACTCCCTCCCACCAGCCCAGCCCCGAGACTGCTGACAGGGCAGAGAAAATGGCTCAGGCATGGCTGCAGGGGCTCTTGCTGCCTGGAGTGGTATTTATATTGATCTCAACCCAGGCACACCTGGGGAGGGCTGGCCGGCACGGTAAGGCTGCCCAGCTCAGCCAATCATCACCCCTCAGGGGCTCACAGTTGCAGAAAATGGAACTTGCTGAACCGGCCAGGTCCAAGGAACAGGTGTGGGCTCCTGAGAGTCAGGATAGACAAGGGGCTGCAGCTTTGGCTTGTTTTCTAATCATTTTATCTGGCCCATGAGTGGGAGACAACTTCAAGAAAACCCTCTCTTAATGAGAGGAACCCAGGAGTCAGGGAGAGGAGGGGTGGGTGGTGGTTGGAGACAGAGGCCTGGTGCCCCGGGTGCAGTGGAAGTCTCTGGAAGACCAGGTGGAGGGAGGCCGCACAGAGTGATGCCCAGGGTCACAGACCTGTCACAGCTGCTGTTTGTTAGTTCAAGTCCTGCTCTGAGGTGCTCTGTGTCAGCTCTGAGTGACAGGTGAGCTGGGGGTGCTCTGCAATGAGGGCTATGTGCACGGTTCCTGTGTGCCCAGCCCTGCCACGGTACCTGCAAGGGTAACTCTGTATCCTGGGAGGGGCCTGACCACCAGAGCCCCGTGGGCTGGGGTGGGGGTGGGGTACCTGCCCAGGTGAGCTCCATATTCTGGGATTGGTGTGACCACGAGTGCCCCATGGGCTGCTGGGGACCTGGTAAAGGATGTCAGGACAGTCAGTGAAGCCACCGAGGATATACCTCCAGTTGCTCCTAATTCCTACACCCTGCTGGTCATTCTACCAACCACCAGGACATGGTATTCTGTATTAGTCTTCAATGATGCCTTCTTTTGTATTCCATTAGTCCCAGAGTCACAAGAAATTTTGGCTTGTGAGTGGCAGGACTCAACATACAAATAAAACAATACTTACGGGCCGTCTTGCCCCAAGGGTGCAAATATTCCCACACCATCTTTGGGGAAACCTTAGCTAAAGACCTAAAAGTTCTACCTCTGGAAAAGGAAACCCTCCTTCAGTACGCAGATGACATTCTGATCGCCAGCCCTACTAAGGAGGCCTCTGAACTACCAAGCCAATAAAGGATAGAAGTTGTCCAAGAAAAAGCTCAAATATCACAGACTGCGGTGACCTGCCTGGGCTTCATTCTCACAGAAGGTCGGAGAAGCCCATCCCAGGAGAGGGAAGAAACCATTTTCAGCCTTACCCCTTTCTAAAACTAGAAGACAGCTTAGGGGTTCCTGGGGAGGCCAGGGTTTGCTGCTTCTGGATCCCTAACTACAGTCTACTAGCTGGGCCTCTATATGAAACACTGAAAGGAAAAGATGATGATCTTTTTGAATAGAATCCAGAAGTGGCCTTTCAAGAATGGAAAGAGCAGTCAATTCAGACCCTTGCCCTGGAACTCCCTAATTTAGCTAAACCCTTTGACCTTTACATTCCCAGTGAAAGGTGAATCGCCATTGGAGAATTAGTGCAAAAACTGGGACCACTTGAAATGGAACAATGCAAGAATGCCATCCAGGTAGGATAAACTACAGTCACCAAGGGGCTTGGCCCACTGCCACATCTGGCCAAGATACTGGCGGTATCTAAAAACCTGGAAATCAGCAGCCCAAAAGGCCACCTCCCTCCTAAGGGAAAAGGACCCCACGTGGTGATCCTAATCACCAACCATGCCCTGAAGTTGCAGGGTTCGCTCCGTGGGCACACCGACCTCGAGTGAGGAGGCCCTCCAACTCCAACATCCAGAGAGATAACCGGGGGCAACAGGGCACCATGACGACTCGTGTGAACATCACTTGACCTGGAGTTTCTCTCATAAAACAACAAGAGTGTGTCCCAAAAGAGTAGACTACTGCTTGCAGGACTTACTGCACCCAGAGGGGAGCTAATAATCTTGGCGGGGGAACCGTATATCACACTGTCACCATAGAAAAGCCTACAGACACTGTGATGATGGTGGCCAATAAGACCGGCTGGACTCCTGTTTACTTCAAAAGGCTGTTGACTCAGTGGCCATCATGGTCCTTGATCACCACTGACCCTGGACTGTGTGGGACTTGAGCGGGCAGGGCTCTGACACCTGGTGCTGTTTGTACGTTAATTCAGGGGCCTAATTGAAGAAAGCGCAGACTACTGGTCAGAGCATCTAGGCTGGCAGAAACGGTCAGCCTAAGGTGGCCGAACAAATGTGGGGCGGGGTGAAACCGGCCCCCACAGCGTCTCTGCACATCTCTTTCCTGGACCCTTAAAGGTCATTAGAATCTATAACACTTCCAATGTTGGTGCTCAGGTGGACGAGCAGGGAGGCAGGGGTCCTGGGGACAATCAACGTCACCTGGAGGCTGCTGGGGAGAAGCTCTGACCCTCGCCCCCGGGTATGAGGACTCCCAACTCAGCACTCAGCAGTTACAGAAGAAGGGTCTGCACCCTCAGCACTCCAAGAATGAGGAACGGGACAAAAGGCAGAGGAGCGGTTTGTCCCCAGCAAAGCCCATTAAAAATCCCTGGGAGATAAAAATAGAATCTGGGCAATAAAGTCAAGTCTAACCTTTTTTATCCTTTGTGCTTTGTCTAATTTCATGTGCTCCTAGGGTCCCACATGCAGAGGTTCCACACCCGGCACTTCAGACCAGATTTCCTAGTGCAGAATGGCTGGGTCGACACCTCAGCTCCTGGGGCCCAGTGCAGACTCCGCGATATAGAGCCTGAGCTGCAGCCAACCCAGCCCTTGAGAGCTCCGCCCCCTCCCTCCCACTGACTCTGACAGGATCTCTACACAGCAGCCCAGCCCACAGCCCACGGGGTAGTGCATGCTCTCACCTCTCCATTCTCTGATCAAAATATAAAGTTTCCTTTGCTTGTGAACCAAACTCAGTCTCGATCTGTTGGCCCCAATGACACTGCGCAGGGGGACACTTGTTGGGGTCCACTCTGGAGGATCAGTAACAGAAATTGAGACTATTGTAACCTCAATGAACAGATGTGTGAGCCAGTGAACAGTGTATAAGGCTCGGGTAAAATAAGATGTTTCTAACACTCCCATTTGATATTTCCATCACTTTATTATAAGCAAGTTCAGTGAAAAGGTTTGTCTTATTTGTCAGGTCAATATTAGAGAAACGAAGTGATTTCTTTCCAAGGATGTACATCTAATAATCTTGGTTAAAGCTTCAATCTTGTTTTAAATGCTTTTCCATTGAAAATGATACCTCTCTTTCAGCTCCCCCATTTCTGAGAAGTATAAAATCTTATAATTTATTATTACCAAAGGGGAAAGGTGGGAGGAGGGATAAAGTAACAGTTTGGGATTAACACATACACACTGCTATGTATAAAATAGATCATCAACAAGGAACTACTGTATAGCACAGGGAACTACACTCAACATTTTGCAATAACCTATAAGGGGAAATAATCTGAAAAAGAATAGATATTTTTATTGACATCATCTATCAATGACAGTTAAAGTGTAACCTAAGGGAAGCTGGTGGTGAGTGCTTCTGACCCTGAAGACTTCAATCATCTAAAGTTTGGACTCTGCCTACTTCCCAAGGCCCTTAATGAACATATGTGTAGCCGTAGCTTAAAAAATTCCCCAGTTTGGGTTTCGGGGAGACACTGATTTTGAAAAAGCCCTGGTGTTCTCCTTACATGAATGGGACTCTTCCTACTGCTAAAACATGTCTGTCACACCCAGAGGATGGTATACCGTCTGATTGGGAAGAGTTTGGAGAAGGCATCTCATCTCCTCATCTCCTGGTGCTCGGGTTCACCCATCCAGCGTCTTTACTAACAGTCTCCCCACTTGGAGATGGCAGCACTGTCAACATCCTGTTGCGTACAGTTTGGAATTTGTCCAGAGGATGAAGCAGAAGGATGAGGAACAATGAGAGACAAGTCCTAGGTGTTCAGACAGGCACATGTCACTCTAATTTCCAATCAGGAAGACGAATTGACCAAAGGCTAGGGTTGCCCATGGAAACAGTATAGGGCTTGAGGAAATCCCGCTGCTTTGTGGCCAGTTCCCATAAACACAAGTTGAACAATGGAACTCAGGGGCAGTAAAATTCACGAAACTGCAGAGTTGAAAATATCCATCACTGAAAAATGTCTTGAGGAAAGTCAGAGAAAGGGACTTGTAAGCAAGGGAGAATGGCAGGAAAGGGATTTGAGGAGGTAGAAAGGACTCGCCATTAAGCACAAGAAAAGGGGCTGAACATTGCCAACATTGCAGTTGGCCAAAAAGGGTGTATGCGTTTTTTTCTGTATATATTCAAGAAAAGGGCATACACTTTTTTAGCCAACCAAACAGGTGGGCACTGGAAATCAATACTACAAAAGATATCACTTCGCATCAGTCAGAAGAGCCATCCTCATAAAGCATAAACAACAGAAATGCAGGACAGGGCAAGGAGAAGAGGGAGCCCTGTGAGACTTATAGTGGAAATGTATATTGCCAACGGCCATTCTGGAGAAGTGTATTGTGTTTACTAAAGCATCTAAAAAATGAGCTACAGAGCATAGGGCACTTGCACTCATGGGCGTATATCTTGGGAAAAACAAAAATCGAGAGGACACAGGCACCCCAATGTTTACCCCCTCTCTGTTTAAAAGATCCTCGACTAGGATATAACTTAAATGTCTCTGGAGGGAAAAAATGGATAGACATGTGGTACTTAGGTAGAGTGGAATATTATTCAGCCTGGAAATCTATGAAATATGGCCAGTTGTAACAACTCCGGAGGAGTTACGTATGATCATTCTAAGTGACATAATTCAAAAAGAAAAAGACACATATCATAAGATATCACTTAAAGGTGGAATCCAAAATGGCTACACATGAAATAAATTACAAAACAAAAACATAGTCAAATATGTAGAAAACACGCATAAGGCTGCTAAACGGGAAAGGTGGGGAGGGGTGAGGCATCATCCAGGAGGTTGAAATTAGCAAAGATACCATTCCAAATACCAAACTGATAATCAACAAGGCCTACACGGTAGCTAAAAGAACTGCACTCAGCACACTCAAGTCACCGGAAAAGAATATATACGACTGGTAAGAATCTGAAAAAGAATTTATTGATGTCTCTCCATACGTGGATCAAGTGGATGTACAGCAGCAAGAAACAGAGCTTTGAAAATCAGCTGTAACCAATATAGTAATAAATTGAAAAAAATAAACGACAGAGAGAAAACCTCTTACAACTTTTCCTCAGGGCCGGTGATGCAACATGGATTGAACACATCTAGACCCACAGCAGGATGAGACATAAGGCTGGAAACTGTTTGCACTAAGAGAAATGTGAGGTTGGGTGAGGAAATGCACACCCTTTAAAGTAATACTACCTGGTACCCATTCAATGGGTCCCAAATCTGCAGGTTCAAGGGATCTTCCTACAGCTAAAACATGCATGGAAAACCCAGAGGACTGTACACCATGTGATCGGGAGATGTGTCTAAAATGCAGCTCATTTATCCTCTCCTGGTGCTCCTGTTCACCATTCCAGCCACGTTACTTAGAATCTCCCCACTTGGAGAATCAGCACGTTTAAACTTCTGTTTCACACATTTTGCAAATTGTGAGGAGGATGAACGGGAAGAGGGGGAACCAATGAGAGAATAGTTGTAGGGGTTTGGACGGGCACATATCACTCTAATTTCCCATTAAGAATAAGAATTGAAAAAAGGCTCAGCCCACCTCGCCGGAGCCAAAATAGGGCCTAAAGCAATCCTGCGGGTTTGAGGTCAGCTCACAAAAGAGCAACTTAAAAAATGGAGCTCAGGGTCACTGCAATTCACAAACCTGCAGAGTTATAAATGAAAACTAACGTCCAAAAATATGTTGAGGTAAGGCAAAGAAGAGGATCTGAATGCAAGACAGAATTGCAAGAAACAGATTTCAAGAGATAGATTGGACTCGTCTTTAAAGCACATAAAAAGCGGCAGAATTTCGACAATGATGCAGTTGGCCCAAAAGGGCGTATGCGTTTTTTCCTGATTATAGCCAGGAAAAAACGCATGCGCACTTTATGGGCAACGAAGCAAGCAAGCAATGCAAATGTGCACAACAAAGAAGTCTCATTTCCCACCGGTCAAAAGGGCCATCCTAAAATATTGTAAAAACCAGAAATGTAGGACAGGCCATGGAGAACAGGGAGCCTTTATACGCTGATGGGCAGTGTGTGAACTGCCGAGAGCCACTCTGGAGAAGTGTATGGTGGTTCCTAAATCATCTAAAAAACAGAGCTACAGAGCATAGGACACTTCCAATCATGGGAGTATATCTAGGGAAGTCTAAAAATCAACAAGACACAAGCACACCACAGTTTAGGGCTACTCTGTTTACAAGAACCTCAACTTCAGTACACCTTAAATATCCCAGGAAAGAGAACAATGGATAAAGAAGATGTGGTACTTATGTACAATGGAATATCTCTTCACCATGAAATCAATGTAATAAGGCTAGTAGAAGGATAAAGAGTGGATGTAGGTCCGATAATACTACTTGAAATAAGTCAAACAGAAAAAGAAACATATCATAAGATATCACTTATAGAGGGAGGGTAAATATGGCTGCACAAGAAATTAATTACAGAACAGAACAGTGTCTCACATTTAGAAAACACACTTATGTCAGCTTAAGGGGAAAGGAGAGGTGGGGTGATGCATAAAACCAGAGTTTAAAATTAGCACAGATACCGTTCAATAAACCAAATAGGTATTAGACAAGATCTACACCTTGCTCAATGAACTGGCCTCAACACACCCTATACACCGCAGAGAAATATATCTGAGTAATAAGAATCTTAAAACCCATGTATTGATATATCTCCATAAGGGAATCAAGTGTGTGCAGAGCAGCACAAACACAGCAGTGAAAGTGAGCTAAACCCCATTATAGAAATAAATTTTAAAAACAAAACGCAGAAACAATGAAAGAGAGAAAAATTCTTACAAAATTCGCTCAGGGGCTGTGATGCAACCTGGATTGACCACATATAAACCCACAGCTGGATAAGACATAAGGCTGGACACTTGGGGCTGAGAGGATTGGTGAGCTTTGGTGAGCAACTGCCAAAAGTTTAATGCAATACTTCATGCTCCTCATTCCAGGGTCCCAACACTCCAGGTTGAAGGGAATCTTCCTACAGCTAAACCATGCCTGGGAAACTGAGCGACTGGTATACCATAAGATCGGGAAAGGTTTCTAAAACGCACCTCATTTTTCCTCTCCTGGGGCTCCGGATCGACATTCCAGCCACTTTACTAACAATATCCCCACATGGAGAGTCAATGCCTTTAAGTTCTGGTATCACACAGTCTGCAGTTAGTGCGGAGGATGAATGGGAATAGGGGAAACCAGTGAGAAACTAGCTGTAGCGGTTTCAATGGGCATATGTCACTCTAATTTCACATCAGTAAGAAGAATAAAACAAAGGCACAGCAAGGTGCTCCATAAGAAGAATAGGGCCTGAAGGAATCATGTGGTTATGAGGCAAGACCACAAAAATAAGAGCTGAAAAATGGAGCTAAGGGCCACTGCAATTCAAAAACATGCAGAGTTATAAAGGCCAACTATTTTCAAAAAATATATTGAGGTAAGGCTATGAAAAGGCATTGAAAGCAAGGCAGAATTGCAGGAAACCGATTTCAGGAGGTAGACTGGAATTGCATTTAAAGCATAGGAAAAGAGGCAGAACGTCCACAATGATGCGCTTGGCCAAAAAGGGCGTATGCGTTTTTTCCTGAATATATTCAGGAAAAAACGCATACGCACTTTTTGGCCAACCAAGCAAGCTTGCAAAGGAAATCTGCACTACAATGAAGTCTCACTTCACCCCGGTCAAAAGGGCCATCTGAAAAAAGTGTAAAATCCAGAAAGGCAGGACAGGCCATGGAGAACTGGGAGCCTTGTTATGCTGATGGGCGGGATGTAAATTGCCAACAGCCACTCGGGAGAGGTGTATGGTGTTTCCTGAAACATCTAAAAAACAAAGCAACAGAGCCTAGGGCACTTCCACTTATGGTCCTATAGCTTAGGGAAATTAAAATCAAAAAGACACAGCCACCCCAAAGTTTGGGACGGCTCTGTTTACAAGAACCTCGTTTACGGTACAAGTTCAATATCGCAGAAAGTGAAAAATGGATAAAGAAGTTGTGGTACTTACGTACAATGCAATATCACTCAGCAATGAAATCTATGTCATCAGGCCCGTAGCAGCATAATGAGTGGATTCAGGTATGATGATTCTAACTGAAATAAGTCACACAGAAAAAGAAACATCATAAGATATCACTAATACACGGAATGTAAACTTGGCTACACAGGAACTGGATTACAAAACAGAACAGGGTCTCAAATTTAGAAAACCAACTTATGCTTGCTTAAGGGGAAAGGTGAGTTGGGGTGCTGCATCAAACCAGAGATTGAAATGAGCACAGATAAAGTTCCTTAAGCCAAATATGGAATAGACAAGAACTACTCCTTGCTCAACGAAATGGACTCAACACCCCATATTAAACGCCTAAGAATGTACCTGACTAGTAAGTATCTTAAAACCTATGGATTGCTATGTCTCTGAAAGAAAATCAAGCGTGTGTACAGGGGCATAAACGCAGCAGTGATAGGATTGGAGAGGTTCGGTGAGCAAATGAAGACCCTTTGAAGTCATATTGCATGGTACCCATTCCACGGGTCTCAACTCTCCAGGTTTAAGGGATTCTGCCTTCAGGTAAAACATGCACGTGGAACCCAGAGTATGATCAACCGTGTGATCGGGAGACGTGTTCCAATATGTCTCAGTTCTCGTCCCCTGGTACTCGGGTGCAACATTCCAGACGCTTTACTAACACTCTCCCGACGTGGAGAGTCAGTGCCTTTAACCTCCTGTTTGGCCCATTTGCAATTTCTGAGGAAGATGAACAGGAATAGGGAGAACCAAAGAGAGACTAGGTGGAGGTGTCTGGACGGGCAAATTTAACTCTCATTTCCCACCAGGAAGAGGAATTAACCAAAGGCTCAGCGTGCCATGCCGGAACCAGATTAGGGCCTGAAGCAATCCTGCGGTGTTGCGGCCAGCTCACAAGAAAGCGAGTTGAAGAAAGGAGCTCAGGGGCACTGTAATTCACAAACCTGCAGAGTTATAAATGACAGCTATCGTCCAAAAATATACTGAAGTAAGGCTGCCAAGAGGACTTGAAAGCGGGGCAGAATTGCAGGAAACCGATTTCAGGAGGTAGACTGGAATTGCATTTAAAGCATAGGAAAAGAGGCAGAACGTCCACAATGATGCACTTGGTAAAAAGGGCGTATGCGTTTTTTCCTGAATATATTCAGGAAAAAACGCATACGCCCTTTTTGGCCAACCAAGCAAGCTTGCAAAGGAAATCTGCACTACAATGAAGTCTCACTTCCCCCCGGTCAAAAGGGCCATCTGAAAAAAGTGTAAAATCCAGAAAGGCAGGACAGGCCATGGAGAACTGGGAGCCTTGTTATGCTGATGGGCGGGATGTAAATTGCCAACAGCCACTCCGGAGAGGTGTATGGTGTTTCCTGAAACATCTAAAAAACAAAGCAACAGAGCCTAGGGCACTTCCACTTATGGTCCTATAGCTTAGGGAAATTAAAATCAAAAAGACACAGCCACCCCAAAGTTTGGGACGGCTCTGTTTACAAGAACCTCGTTTACGGTACAAGTTCAATAGTGCAGAAAGTGAAAAATGGATAAAGAAGTTGTGGTTTACGTACAATGCAATATCACTCAGCAATGAAATCTATGTCATCAGGCCCGTAGCAGCATAATGAGTGGATTCAGGTATGATGATTCTAACTGAAATAAGTCACACAGAAAAAGAAACATCATAAGATATCACTAATACACGGGATGTAAACTTGGCTACACAGGAACTGGATTACAAAACAGAACAGGGTCTCAAATTTAGAAAACCAACTTATGCTTGCTTAAGGGGAAAGGTGAGTTGGGGTGCTGCATAAAACCAGAGATTTAAATGAACACAGATAAAGTTCCTTAAGCCAAATATAGAATAGACAAGAACTACTCCTTGCTCAACGAAATGGACTCAACACCCCATATTAAACGCCTAAGAATGTACCTGACTAGTAAGTATCTTAAAACCTATGGATTGCTATGTCTCTGAAAGAAAATCAAGCGTGTGTACAGGGGCATAAACGCAGCAGTGATAGGATTGGAGAGGTTCGGTGAGCAAATGAAGACCCTTTGAAGTCATATTGCATGGTACCCATTCCACGGGTCTCAACTCTCCAGGTTTAAGGGATTCTGCCTTCAGGTAAAACATGCACGTGGAACCCAGAGTATGATCAACCGTGTGATCGGGAGACGTGTTCCAATATGTCTCAGTTCTCGTCCCCTGGTACTCGGGTGCAACATTCCAGACGCTTTACTAACACTCTCCCGACGTGGAGAGTCAGTGCCTTTAACCTCCTGTTTGGCCCATTTGCAATTTCTGAGGAAGATGAACAGGAATAGGGAGAACCAAAGAGAGACTAGGTGGAGGTGTCTGGACGGGCAAATTTAACTCTCATTTCCCACCAGGAAGAGGAATTAACCAAAGGCTCAGCGTGCCATGCCGGAACCAGATTAGGGCCTGAAGCAATCCTGCGGTGTTGCGGCCAGCTCACAGGAAAGCGAGTTGAAGAAAGGAGCTCAGGGGCACTGTAATTCACAAACCTGCAGAGTTATAAATGACAGCTATCGTCCAAAAATATACTGAAGTAAGGCTGCCAAGAGGACTTGAAAGCGGGGCAGAATTGCAGGAAACCGATTTCAGGAGGTAGACTGGAATTGCATTTAAAGCATAGGAAAAGAGGCAGAACGTCCACAATGATGCACTTGGTAAAAAGGGCGTATGCGTTTTTTCCTGAATATATTCAGGAAAAAACGCATACGCCCTTTTTGGCCAACCAAGCAAGCTTGCAAAGGAAATCTGCACTACAATGAAGTCTCACTTCCCCCCGGTCAAAAGGGCCATCTGAAAAAAGTGTAAAATCCAGAAAGGCAGGACAGGCCATGGAGAACTGGGAGCCTTGTTATGCTGATGGGCGGGATGTAAATTGCCAACAGCCACTCCGGAGAGGTGTATGGTGTTTCCTGAAACATCTAAAAAACAAAGCAACAGAGCCTAGGGCACTTCTACTTATGGTCCTATAGCTTAGGGAAATTAAAATCAAAAAGACACAGCCACCCCAAAGTTTGGGACGGCTCTGTTTACAAGAACCTCGTTTACGGTACAAGTTCAATAGCACAGAAAGTGAAAAATGGATAAAGAAGTTGTGGTTTACGTACAATGCAATATCACTCAGCAATGAAATCTATGTCATCAGGCCCGTAGCAGCATAATGAGTGGATTCAGGTATGATGATTCTAACTGAAATAAGTCACACAGAAAAAGAAACATCATAAGATATCACTAATACACGGGATGTAAACTTGGCTACACAGGAACTGGATTACAAAACAGAACAGGGTCTCAAATTTAGAAAACCAACTTATGCTTGCTTAAGGGGAAAGGTGAGTTGGGGTGCTGCATAAAACCAGAGATTTAAATGAACACATATAAAGTTCCTTAAGCCAAATATAGAATAGACAAGAACTACTCCTTGCTCAACGAAATGGACTCAACACCCCATATTAAACGCCTAAGAATGTACCTGACTAGTAAGTATCTTAAAACCTATGGATTGCTATGTCTCTGAAAGAAAATCAAGCGTGTGTACAGGGGCATAAACGCAGCAGTGATAGGATTGGAGAGGTTCGGTGAGCAAATGAAGACCCTTTGAAGTCATATTGCATGGTACCCATTCCACGGGTCTCAACTCTCCAGGTTTAAGGGATTCTTCCTTCAGCTAAAACATGCACGTGGAACCCAGAGTATGATCAACCGTGTGATCGGGAGACGTGTTCCAATATGTCTCAGTTCTCGTCCCCTGGTACTCGGGTGCAACATTCCACACGCTTTACTAACACTCTCCCGACTTGGAGAGTCAGTGCCTTTAACCTCCTGTTTGGCCCAGTTTGCAATTTCTGCGGAAGATGAACAGGAATAGGGAGAACCAATGAGAGACTAGGTGGAGGTGTCTGGACGGGCAAATTTAACTCTCATTTCCCACCAGGAAGAGGAATTAACCAAAGGCTCAGCGTGCCGTGCCAGAACCAGATTAGGGCCTGAAGCAATCCTGCGGTGTTGCGGCCAGCTCACAAGAAAGCGAGTTGAAGAAAGGAGCTCAGGGGCACTGTAATTCACAAACCTGCAGAGTTATAAATGACAGCTATCGTCCAAAAATATACTGAAGTAAGGCTGCCAAGAGGACTTGAAAGTGGGGCAGAATTGCAGGAAACCGATTTCAGGAGGTAGACTGGAATTGCATTTAAAGCATAGGAAAAGAGGCAGAACGTCCACAATGATGCACTTGGCTAAAAAGGGCGTATGCATTTTTTCCTGGATATATTCAGGAAAAAACGCATACGCCCTTTTTGGCCAACCAAGCAAGCTTGCAAAGGAAATCTGCACTACAATGAAGTCTCACTTCCCCCGGTCAAAAGGGCCATCTGAAAAAAGTGTAAAATCCAGAAAGGCAGGACAGGCCATGGAGAACTGGGAGCCTTGTTATGCTGATGGGCGGGATGTAAATTGCCAACAGCCACTCGGGAGAGGTGTATGGTGTTTCCTGAAACATCTAAAAAACAAAGCAACAGAGCCTAGGGCACTTCCACTTATGGTCCTATAGCTTAGGGAAATTAAAATCAAAAAGACACAGCCACCCCAAAGTTTGGGACGGCTCTGTTTACAAGAACCTCGTTTACGGTACAAGTTCAATATCGCAGAAAGTGAAAAATGGATAAAGAAGTTGTGGTACTTACGTACAATGCAATATCACTCAGCAATGAAATCTATGTCATCAGGCCCGTAGCAGCATAATGAGTGGATTCAGGTATGATGATTCTAACTGAAATAAGTCACACAGAAAAAGAAACATCATAAGATATCACTAATACACGGAATGTAAACTTGGATACACAGGAACTGCATTACAAAACAGAACAGGGTCTCAAATTTAGAAAACCAACTTATGCTTACTTAAGGGGAAAGGTGAGTTGGGGTGCTGCATCAAACCAGAGATTGAAATGAGCACAGATAAAGTTCCTTAAGCCAAATATGGAATAGACAAGAACTACTCCTTGCTCAACGAAATGGACTCAACACCCCATATTAAACGCCTAAGAATGTACCTGACTAGTAAGTATCTTAAAACCTATGGATTGCTATGTCTCTGAAAGAAAATCAAGCGTGTGTACAGGGGCATAAACGCAGCAGTGATAGGATTGGAGAGGTTCGGTGAGCAAATGAAGACCCTTTGAAGTCATATTGCATGGTACCCATTCCACGGGTCTCAACTCTCCAGGTTTAAGGGATTCTTCCTTCAGCTAAAACATGCACGTGGAACCCAGAGTATGATCAACCGTGTGATCGGGAGACGTGTTCCAATATGTCTCAGTTCTCGTCCCCTGGTACTCGGGTGCAACATTCCAGACGCTTTACTAACACTCTCCCGACGTGGAGAGTCAGTGCCTTTAACCTCCTGTTTGGCCCATTTGCAATTTCTGAGGAAGATGAACAGGAATAGGGAGAACCAATGAGAGACTAGGTGGAGGTGTCTGGACGGGCAAATTTAACTCTCATTTCCCACCAGGAAGAGGAATTAACCAAAGGCTCAGCGTGCCATGCCGGAAACAGATTAGGGCCTGAAGCAATCCTGCGGTGTTGCGGCCAGCTCACAAGAAAGCGAGTTGAAGAAAGGAGCTCAGGGGCACTGTAATTCACAAACCTGCAGAGTTATAAATGACAGCTATCGTCCAAAAATATACTGAAGTAAGGCTGCCAAGAGGACTTGAAAGCGGGGCAGAATTGCAGGAAACCGATTTCAGGAGGTAGACTGGAATTGCATTTAAAGCATAGGAAAAGAGGCAGAACGTCCACAATGATGCACTTGGTAAAAAGGACGTATGCGTTTTTTCCTGAATATATTCAGGAAAAAACGCATACGCCCTTTTTGGCCAACCAAGCAAGCTTGCAAAGGAAATCTGCACTACAATGAAGTCTCACTTCCCCCCGGTCAAAAGGGCCATCTGAAAAAAGTGTAAAATCCAGAAAGGCAGGACAGGCCATGGAGAACTGGGAGCCTTGTTATGCTGATGGGCGGGATGTAAATTGCCAACAGCCACTCAGGAGAGGTGTATGGTGTTTCCTGAAACATCTATAAAACAAAGCAACAGAGCCTAGGGCACTTCCACTTATGGTCCTATAGATTAGGGAAATTAAAATCAAAAAGACACAGCCACCCCAAAGTTTGGGACGGCTCTGTTTACAAGAACCTCGTTTACGGTACAAGTTCAATATCGCAGAAAGTGAAAAATGGATAAAGAAGTTGTGGTACTTACGTACAATGCAATATCACTCAGCAATGAAATCTATGTCATCAGGCCCGTAGCAGCATAATGAGTGGATTCAGGTATGATGATTCTAACTGAAATAAGTCACACAGAAAAAGAAACATCATAAGATATCACTAATACACGGGATGTAAACTTGGCTACACAGGAACTGGATTACAAAACAGAACAGGGTCTCAAATTTAGAAAACCAACTTATGCTTGCTTAAGGGGAAAGGTGAGTTGGGGTGCTGCATCAAACCAGAGATTGAAATGAGCACAGATAAAGTTCCTTAAGCCAAATATGGAATAGACAAGAACTACTCCTTGCTCAACGAAATGGACTCAACACCCCATATTAAACGCCTAAGAATGTACCTGACTAGTAAGTATCTTAAAACCTATGGATTGCTATGTCTCTGAAAGAAAATCAAGCGTGTGTACAGGGGCATAAACGCAGCAGTGATAGGATTGGAGAGGTTCGGTGAGCAAATGAAGACCCTTTGAAGTCATATTGCATGGTACCCATTCCACGGGTCTCAACTCTCCAGGTTTAAGGGATTCTGCCTTCAGGTAAAACATGCACGTGGAACCCAGAGTATGATCAACCGTGTGATCGGGAGACGTGTTCCAATATGTCTCAGTTCTCGTCCCCTGGTACTCGGGTGCAACATTCCACACGCTTTACTAACACTCTCCCGACTTGGAGAGTCAGTGCCTTTAACCTCCTGTTTGGCCCAGTTTGCAATTTCTGAGGAAGATGAACAGGAATAGGGAGAACCAATGAGAGACTAGGTGGAGGTGTCTGGACGGGCAAATTTAACTCTCATTTCCCACCAGGAAGAGGAATTAACCAAAGGCTCAGCGTGCCGTGCCGGAACCAGATTAGGGCCTGAAGCAATCATGCGGTGTTGCGGCCAGCTCACAAGAAAGCGAGTTGAAGAAAGGAGCTCAGGGGCACTGTAATTCACAAACCTGCAGAGTTATAAATGACAGCTATCGTCCAAAAATATACTGAAGTAAGGCTGCCAAGAGGACTTGAAAGCGGGGCAGAATTGCAGGAAACCGATTTCAGGAGGTAGACTGGAATTGCATTTAAAGCATAGGAAAAGAGGCAGAACGTCCACAATGATGCGCTTGGCCAAAAAGGGCGTATGCGTTTTTTCCTGAATATATTCAGGAAAAAACGCATACGCACTTTTTGGCCAACCAAGCAAGCTTGCAAAGGAAATCTGCACTACAATGAAGTCTCACTTCCCCCCGGTCAAAAGTGCCATCTGAAAAAAGTGTAAAATCCAGAAAGGCAGGACAGGCCATGGAGAACTGGGAGCCTTGTTATGCTGATGGGCGGGATGTAAATTGCTAACAGCCACTCAGGAGAGGTGTATGGTGTTTCCTGAAACATCTAAAAAACAAAGCAACAGAGCCTAGGGCACTTCCACTTATGGTCCTATAGATTAGGGAAATTAAAATCAAAAAGACACAGCCACCCCAAAGTTTGGGACGGCTCTGTTTACAAGAACCTCGTTTACGGTACAAGTTCAATATCGCAGAAAGTGAAAAATGGATAAAGAAGTTGTGGTACTTACGTACAATGCAATATCACTCAGCAATGAAATCTATGTCATCAGGCCCGTAGCAGCATAATGAGTGGATTCAGGTATGATGATTCTAACTGAAATAAGTCACACAGAAAAAGAAACATCATAAGATATCACTAATACACGGGATGTAAACTTGGCTACACAGGAACTGGATTACAAAACAGAACAGGGTCTCAAATTTAGAAAACCAACTTATGCTTGCTTAAGGGGAAAGGTGAGTTGGGGTGCTGCATCAAACCAGAGATTGAAATGAGCACAGATAAAGTTCCTTAAGCCAAATATGGAATAGACAAGAACTACTCCTTGCTCAACGAAATGGACTCAACACCCCATATTAAACGCCTAAGAATGTACCTGACTAGTAAGTATCTTAAAACCTATGGATTGCTATGTCTCTGAAAGAAAATCAAGCGTGTGTACAGGGGCATAAACGCAGCAGTGATAGGATTGGAGAGGTTCGGTGAGCAAATGAAGACCCTTTGAAGTCATATTGCATGGTACCCATTCCACGGGTCTCAACTCTCCAGGTTTAAGGGATTCTGCCTTCAGGTAAAACATGCAGGTGGAACCCAGAGTATGATCAACCGTGTGATCGGGAGACGTGTTCCAATATGTCTCAGTTCTCGTCCCCTGGTACTCGGGTGCAACATTCCACACGCTTTACTAACACTCTCCCGACTTGGAGAGTCAGTGCCTTTAACCTCCTGTTTGGCCCAGTTTGCAATTTCTGCGGAAGATGAACAGGAATAGGGAGAACCAATGAGAGACTAGCTGGAGGTGTCTGGACGGGCAAATTTAACTCTCATTTCCCACCAGGAAGAGGAATTAACCAAAGGCTCAGCGTGCCGTGCCGGAACCAGATTAGGGCCTGAAGCAATCCTGCGGTGTTGCGGCCAGCTCACAAGAAAGCGAGTTGAAGAAAGGAGCTCAGGGGCACTGTAATTCACAAACCTGCAGAGTTATAAATGACAGCTATCGTCCAAAAATATACTGAAGTAAGGCTGCCAAGAGGACTTGAAAGCGGGGCAGAATTGCAGGAAACCGATTTCAGGAGGTAGACTGGAATTGCATTTAAAGCATAGGAAAAGAGGCAGAACGTCCACAATGATGCGCTTGGCCAAAAAGGGCGTATGCGTTTTTTCCTGAATATATTCAGGGAAAAACGCATACGCCCTTTTTGGCCAACCAAGCAAGCTTGCAAAGGAAATCTGCACTACAATGAAGTCTCACTTCCCCCCGGTCAAAAGGGCCATCTGAAAAAAGTGTAAAATCCAGAAAGGCAGGACAGGCCATGGAGAACTGGGAGCCTTGTTATGCTGATGGGCGGGATGTAAATTGCCAACAGCCACTCGGGAGAGGTGTATGGTGTTTCCTGAAACATCTAAAAAACAAAGCAACAGAGCCTAGGGCACTTCCACTTATGGTCCTATAGCTTAGGGAAATTAAAATCAAAAAGACACAGCCACCCCAAAGTTTGGGACGGCTCTGTTTACAAGAACCTCGTTTACGGTAGAAGTTCAATATCGCAGAAAGTGAAAAATGGATAAAGAAGTTGTGGTACTTACGTACAATGCAATATCACTCAGCAATGAAATCTATGTCATCAGGCCCGTAGCAGCATAATGAGTGGATTCAGGTATGATGATTCTAACTGAAATAAGTCACACAGAAAAAGAAACATCATAAGATATCACTAATACACGGGATGTAAACTTGGCTACACAGGAACTGGATTACAAAACAGAACAGGGTCTCAAATTTAGAAAACCAACTTATGCTTGCTTAAGGGGAAAGGTGAGTTGGGGTGCTGCATCAAACCAGAGATTGAAATGAGCACAGATAAAGTTCCTTAAGCCAAATATGGAATAGACAAGAACTACTCCTTGCTCAACGAAATGGACTCAACACCCCATATTAAACGCCTAAGAATGTACCTGACTAGTAAGTATCTTAAAACCTATGGATTGCTATGTCTCTGAAAGAAAATCAAGCGTGTGGACAGGGGCATAAACGCAGCAGTGATAGGATTGGAGAGGTTCGGTGAGCAAATGAAGACCCTTTGAAGTCATATTGCATGGTACCCATTCCACGGGTCTCAACTCTCCAGGTTTAAGGGATTCTTCCTTCAGCTAAAACATGCACGTGGAACCCAGAGTATGATCAACCGTGTGATCGGGAGACGTGTTCCAATATGTCTCAGTTCTCGTCCCCTGGTACTCGGGTGCAACATTCCAGACGCTTTACTAACACTCTCCCGACTTGGAGAGTCAGTGCCTTTAACCTCCTGTTTGGCCCAGTTTGCAATTTCTGCGGAAGATGAACAGGAATAGGGAGAACCAATGAGAGACTAGCTGGAGGTGTCTGGACGGGCAAATTTAACTCTCATTTCCCACCAGGAAGAGGAATTAACCAAAGGCTCAGCGTGCCGTGCCGGAACCAGATTAGGGCCTGAAGCAATCCTGCGGTGTTGCGGCCAGCTCACAAGAAAGCGAGTTGAAGAAAGGAGCTCAGGGGCACTGTAATTCACAAACCTGCAGAGTTATAAATGACAGCTATCGTCCAAAAATATACTGAAGTAAGGCTGCCAAGAGGACTTGAAAGCGGGGCAGAATTGCAGGAAACCGATTTCAGGAGGTAGACTGGAATTGCATTTAAAGCATAGGAAAAGAGGCAGAACGTCCACAATGATGCACTTGGCCAAAAAGGGCGTATGCGTTTTTTCCTGAATATATTCAGGAAAAAACGCATACGCCTTTTTTGGCCAAGCAAGCAAGCTTGCAAAGGAAATCTGCACTACAATGAAGTCTCACTTCCCCCCGGTCAAAAGGGCCATCTGAAAAATGTGTAAAATCCAGAAAGGCAGGACAGGCCATGGAGAACTGGGAGCCTTGTTATGCTGATGGGCGGGATGTAAATTGCCAACAGCCACTCGGGAGAGGTGTATGGTGTTTCCTGAAACATCTAAAAAACAAAGCAACAGAGCCTAGGGCACTTCCACTTATGGTCCTATAGCTTAGGGAAATTAAAATCAAAAAGACACAGCCACCCCAAAGTTTGGGACGGCTCTGTTTACAAGAACCTCGTTTACGGTACAAGTTCAATATCGCAGAAAGTGAAAAATGGATAAAGAAGTTGTGGTACTTACGTACAATGCAATATCACTCAGCAATGAAATCTATGTCATCAGGCCCGTAGCAGCATAATGAGTGGATTCAGGTATGATGATTCTAACTGAAATAAGTCACACAGAAAAAGAAACATCATAAGATATCACTAATACACGGGATGTAAACTTGGCTACACAGGAACTGGATTACAAAACAGAACAGGGTCTCAAATTTAGAAAACCAACTTATGCTTGCTTAAGGGGAAAGGTGAGTTGGGGTGCTGCATCAAACCAGAGATTGAAATGAGCACAGATAAAGTTCCTTAAGCCAAATATGGAATAGACAAGAACTACTCCTTGCTCAACGAAATGGACTCAACACCCCATATTAAACGCCTAAGAATGTACCTGACTAGTAAGTATCTTAAAACCTATGGATTGCTATGTCTCTGAAAGAAAATCAAGCGTGTGGACAGGGGCATAAACGCAGCAGTGATAGGATTGGAGAGGTTCGGTGAGCAAATGAAGACCCTTTGAAGTCATATTGCATGGTACCCATTCCACGGGTCTCAACTCTCCAGGTTTAAGGGATTCTTCCTTCAGCTAAAACATGCACGTGGAACCCAGAGTATGATCAACCGTGTGATCGGGAGACGTGTTCCAATATGTCTCAGTTCTCGTCCCCTGGTACTCGGGTGCAACATTCCAGACGCTTTACTAACACTCTCCCGACTTGGAGAGTCAGTGCCTTTAACCTCCTGTTTGGCCCAGTTTGCAATTTCTGCGGAAGATGAACAGGAATAAGGAGAACCAATGAGAGACTAGCTGGAGGTGTCTGGACGGGCAAATTTAACTCTCATTTCCCACCAGGAAGAGGAATTAACCAAAGGCTCAGCATGCCGTGCCGGAACCAGATTAGGGCCTGAAGCAATCCTGCGGTGTTGCGGCCAGCTCACAAGAAAGCGAGTTGAAGAAAGGAGCTCAGGGGCACTGTAATTCACAAACCTGCAGAGTTATAAATGACAGCTATCGTCCAAAAATATACTGAAGTAAGGCTGCCAAGAGGACTTGAAAGCGGGGCAGAATTGCAGGAAATCGATTTCAGGAGGTAGACTGGAATTGCATTTAAAGCATAGGAAAAGAGGCAGAACGTCCACAATGATGCGCTTGGCCAAAAAGGGCGTATGCGTTTTTTCCTGAATATATTCAGGAAAAAAAGCAGACGCCCTTTTTGGCCAACCAAGCAAGCTTGCAAAGGAAATCTGCACTACAATGAAGTCTCACTTCCCCCCGGTCAAAAGGGCCATCTGAAAAAAGTGTAAAATCCAGAAAGGCAGGACAGGCCATGGAGAACTGGGAGCCTTGTTATGCTGATGGGCGGGATGTAAATTGCCAACAGCCACTCGGGAGAGGTGTATGGTGTCTCCTGAAACATCTAAAAAACAAAGCAACAGAGCCTAGGGCACTTCCACTTATGGTCCTATAGCTTAGGGAAATTAAAATCAAAAAGACACAGCCACCTCAAAGTTTGGGACGGCTCTGTTTACAAGAACCTCGTTTACGGTACAAGTTCAATATCGCAGAAAGTGAAAAATGGATAAAGAAGTTGTGGTACTTACGTACAATGCAATATCACTCAGCAATGAAATCTATGTCATCAGGCCCGTAGCAGCATAATGAGTGGATTCAGGTATGATGATTCTAACTGAAATAAGTCACACAGAAAAAGAAACATCATAAGATATCACTAATACACGGGATGTAAACTTGGCTACACAGGAACTGGATTACAAAACAGAACAGGGTCTCAAATTTAGAAAACCAACTTATGCTTGCTTAAGGGGAAAGGTGAGTTGGGGTGCTGCATAAAACCAGAGATTGAAATGAGCACAGATAAAGTTCCTTAAGCCAAATATGGAATAGACAAGAACTACTCCTTGCTCAACGAAATGGACTCAACACCCCATATTAAACGCCTAAGAATGTACCTGACTAGTAAGTATCTTAAAACCTATGGATTGCTATGTCTCTGAAAGAAAATCAAGCGTGTGTACAGGGGCATAAACGCAGCAGTGATAGGATTGGAGAGGTTCGGTGAGCAAATGAAGACCCTTTGAAGTCATATTGCATGGTACCCATTCCACGGGTCTCAACTCTCCAGGTTTAAGGGATTCTTCCTTCAGCTAAAACATGCACGTGGAACCCAGAGTATGATCAACCGTGTGATCGGGAGACGTGTTCCAATATGTCTCAGTTCTCGTCCCCTGGTACTCGGGTGCAACATTCCAGACGCTTTACTAACACTCTCCCGACTTGGAGAGTCAGTGCCTTTAACCTCCTGTTTGGCCCAGTTTGCAATTTCTGCGGAAGATGAACAGGAATAGGGAGAACCAATGAGAGACTAGCTGGAGGTGTCTGGACGGGCAAATTTAACTCTCATTTCCCACCAGGAAGAGGAATTAACCAAAGGCTCAGCGTGCCGTGCCGGAACCAGATTAGGGCCTGAAGCAATCCTGCGGTGTTGCGGCCAGCTCACAAGAAAGCGAGTTGAAGAAAGGAGCTCAGGGGCACTGTAATTCACAAACCTGCAGAGTTATAAATGACAGCTATCGTCCAAAAATATACTGAAGTAAGGCTGCCAAGAGGAATTGAAAGCGGGGCAGAATTGCAGGAAACCGATTTCAGGAGGTAGACTGGAATTGCATTTAAAGCATAGGAAAAGAGGCAGAACGTCCACAATGATGCACTTGGCCAAAAAGGGCGTATGCGTTTTTTCCTGAATATATTCAGGAAAGAACGCATACGCCCTTTTTGGCCAACCAAGCAAGCTTGCAAAGGAAATCTGCACTACAATGAAGTGTCACTTCCCCCCTCTCAAAAGAGCCATCTGAAAAATGTGTAAAATCCAGAAAGGCAGGACAGGCCATGGAGAACTGGGAACATTGTTATGCTGATGGGCGGGATGTAAATTGCCAACAGCCACTCCGTAGAAGTGTATGGTGATTCCTGAAACATCTAAAAAACAAAGCAACAGAGCCTAGGGCACTTCCACTTATGGTCCTATAGCTTAGGGAAATTAAAATCAAAAAGACACAGCCACCCCAAAGTTTGGGACGGCTCTGTTTACAAGAACCTCATTTACAGTACAAGTTCAATATCGCAGAAAGTGAAAAATGGATAAAGAAGTTGTGGTACTTACGTACAATGCAATATCACTCAGCAATGAAATCTATGTCATCAGGCCCATAGCAGCATAATGAGTGGATTCAGGTATGATGATTCTAACTGACATAAGTCCACAGAAAATGAAACATCATAAGATATCACTAATACACGGAATGTAAATTTGGCTACATAGGAACTGGATTACAAAACAGAACAGGGTCTCAAATTTAGAAAACCAACTTATGCTTGCTTAAGGGGAAAGGTGAGTTGGGGTGCTGCATCAAACCAGAGATTGAAATGAGCACAGATAAAGTTCCTTAAGCCAAATATTTAATAGACAAGAGCTACTCCTTGCTCAACGAAATGGACTCAACACCCAATATTAAACGCCTAAGAATGTACCTGACTAGTAAGTATCTTAAAACCTATGGATTGCTATGTCTCTGAAAGAAAATCAAGCGTGTGTACAGGGGCATAAACGCAGCAGTGATAGGATTGGAGAGGTTCGGTGAGCAAATGAAGACCCTTTGAAGTCATATTGCATGGTACCCCTTCCACGGGTCTCAACTCTCCAGGTTTAAGGGATTCTTCCTTCAGCTAAAACATGCATGTGGAACCCAGAGTATGATCAACCGTGTGATTGGGAGACATGTTCCAATATGTCTCAGTTCTCGTCCCCTGGTACTTGGGTGCAACATTCCAGACTCTTTACTAACACTCTCCTGATTTGGAAAGTCAGTGCCTTTAACCTCCTGTTTGGCCCATTTGCAATTTCTGCGGAAGATGAACAGGAATAGGGAGAACCAATGAGAGACTAGCTGGAGGTGTCTGGACGGGCAAATTTAACTCTCATTTCCCACCAGGAAAAGGAATTAACCAAAGGCTCAGCGTGCCGTGCCGGAAACAGATTAGGGCCTGAAGCAATCCTGCGGTGTTGCGGCCAGCTCACAAGAAAGCGAGTTGAAGAAAGGAGCTCAGGGACACTGTAATTCACAAACCTGCAGAGTTATAAATGACAGCTATCGTCCAAAAATATACTGAAGTAAGGCTGCCAAGAGGACTTGAAAGCGGGGCAGAATTGCAAGAAACCGATTTCAGGAGGTAGACTGGAATTGCATTTAAAACATAGGAAAAGAGGCAGAACGTCCACAATGATGCACTTGGACAAAAAGGGCGTATGCGTTTTTTCCTGAATATATTCAGGAAAGAACGCATACGCCCTTTTTGGCCAACCAAGCAAGCTTGCAAAGGAAATCTGCACTACAATGAAGTGTCACTTCCCCCCTCTCAAAAGAGCCATCTGAAAAATGTGTAAAATCCAGAAAGGCAGGACAGGCCATGGAGAACTAGGAGCCTTGTTATTCTGATGGGCGAGATATAAATTGCCAAGAGTCAGTCGGAAGAAGTGTATGGTGCTTTCTGAAACATATAAAAAACAAAGCAACGGAGCCTAGGGCACTTCCACTTATGGAACTATAGCTTAGGGAAATTAAAATAAAAAAGACACATCCACCCCAAAGATTGGGACGGCTCTGTTTACAAGAACCTCATTTACGGTTAAGGTTCAATATCGCAGAAAATGAAAAATGAATAAAGAATTTGTGGTACTTACGTACAATGCAATATCACTCAGCAATGAAATCTATGTCATCAGGCCCATAGTAGCATAATGAGTGGATTCAGGTATGATGATTCTAACTGAAATAAGTCACACAGAAAAAGAAACATCATAAGATATCACTAATACACGGAATGTAAACTTGGCTACACAGGAACTGGATTACAAAACAGAACAGGGTCTCTAATTTAGAAAACCAACTTATGCTTGCTTAAGGGGAAAGGTGAGTTGGGGTGCTGCATAAAGCCAGAGATTGAAATGAGCACAGATAAAGTTCCTTAAGCCAAATATGGAATAGACAAGAACTACTCCTTGCTCAACGAAATGGACTCAACACCTCATATTAAACACCTAAGAATGTACCTGACTAGTTACTAACTTAAAACCTATGGATTGCTATGTCTCTGAAAGAGAATCAAGCGTGTGTACAGGGGCATAAACGCAGCAGTGATAGGATTGGAGATGTTCGGTGAGCAAATGAAGACCCTTTGAAGTCATATTGCATGGTACCCATTCCACGGGTCTCAACTCTCCAGGTTTAAGGGATTCTGCCTTCAGCTAAAATATGCATGTGGAACCCAGAGTATGATCAACCGTGTGATTGGGAGACATGTTCCAATATGTCTCAGTTCTCGTCCCCTGGTACTTGGGTGCAACGTTCCAGACGCTTTACTAACACTCTCCCGACTTGGAGAGTCAGTGCCTTTAACCTCCTGTTTGGCCCAGTTTGCAATTTCTGCGGAAGATGAACAGGAATAGGGAGAACCAATGAGAGACTAGCTGGAGGTGTCTGGACGGGCAAATTTAACTCTCATTTCCCACCAGGAAGAAGAATTAACCAAAGGCTCAGCGTGCCGTGCTGGAACCAGATTAGGGCCTGAAGCAATCCTGCGGTGTTGTGGCCAGCTCACAAGAAAGCGAGTTGAAGAAAGGAGCTCAGGGGCACTGTAATTCACAAACCTGCAGAGTTATAAATGACAGCTATCGTCCAAAAATATACTGAAGTAAGGCTGCCAAGAGGACTTGAAAGCGGGGCAGAATTGCAGGAAATCGATTTCAGGAGGTAGACTGGAATTGCATTTAAAGCATAGGAAAAGAGGCAGAACGTCCACAATGATGCACTTGGCCAAAAAGGGCGTATGCGTTTTTTCCTGAATATATTCAGGAAAAAACGCACACGCCCTTTTTGGACAACCAAGCAAGCTTGCAAAGGAAATCAGCACTACAATGAAGTCTCACTTCCCCCCGGTCAAAGGGGCCATCTGAAAAAAGTGTAAAATCAAGAAAGGCAGGACAGGCCATGGAGAACTTGGAGCCTTGTTATGCTGATGGGCGAGATGTAAATTGCCAAGAGCCACTCGGGAGTAGTGTATGATGTTTCCTGAAACATCTAAAAAACAAAGCAACAGAGCCTAGGGCACTTCCACTTATGGTCCTATAGCTTAGGGAAATTAAAATCAAAAAGACACAGCCACCCCAAAGTTTCGGACGGCTCTGTTTACAAGAACCTCGTTTACGGTACAAGTTCAATATCGCAGAAAGTGAAAAATGGATAAAGAAGTTGTGGTACTTACGTACAATGCAATATCACTCAGCAATGAAATCTATGTCATCAGGCCCGTAGCAGCATAATGAGTGGATTCAGGTATGATGATTCTAACTGAAATAAGTCACACAGAAAAAGAAACATCATAAGATATCACTAATACACGGGATGTAAACTTGGCTACACAGGAACTGGATTACAAAACAGAACAGGGTCTCAAATTTAGAAAACCAACTTATGCTTGCTTAAGGGGAAAGGTGAGTTGGGGTGCTGCATAAAACCAGAGATTGAAATGAGCACAGATAAAGTTCCTTAAGCCAAATATGGAATAGACAAGAACTACTCCTTGCTCAACGAAATGGACTCAACACCCCATATTAAACGCCTAAGAATGTACCTGACTAGTAAGTATCTTAAAACCTATGGATTGCTATGTCTCTGAAAGAAAATCAAGCGTGTGTACAGGGGCATAAACGCAGCAGTGATAGGATTGGAGAGGTTCGGTGAGCAAATGAAGACCCTTTGAAGTCATATTGCATGGTACCCATTCCACGGGTCTCAACTCTCCAGGTTTAAGGGATTCTTCCTTCAGCTAAAACATGCACGTGGAACCCAGAGTATGATCAACCGTGTGATCGGGAGACGTGTTCCAATATGTCTCAGTTCTCGTCCCCTGGTACTCGGGTGCAACATTCCAGACGCTTTACTAACACTCTCCCGACTTGGAGAGTCAGTGCCTTTAACCTCCTGTTTGGCCCAGTTTGCAATTTCTGCGGAAGATGAACAGGAATAGGGAGAACCAATGAGAGACTAGCTGGAGGTGTCTGGACGGGCAAATTTAACTCTCATTTCCCACCAGGAAGAGGAATTAACCAAAGGCTCAGCGTGCCGTGCCGGAACCAGATTAGGGCCTGAAGCAATCCTGCGGTGTTGCGGCCAGCTCACAAGAAAGCGAGTTGAAGAAAGGAGCTCAGGGGCACTGTAATTCACAAACCTGCAGAGTTATAAATGACAGCTATCGTCCAAAAATATACTGAAGTAAGGCTGCCAAGAGGACTTGAAAGCGGGGCAGAATTGCAGGAAACCGATTTCAGGAGGTAGACTGGAATTGCATTTAAAACATAGGAAAAGAGGCAGAACGTCCACAATGATGCACTTGGCCAAAAAGGGCGTATGCGTTTTTTCCTGAATATATTCAGGAAAGAACGCATACGCCCTTTTTGGCCAACCAAGCAAGCTTGCAAAGGAAATCTGCACTACAATGAAGTGTCACTTCCCCCCTCTCAAAAGAGCCATCTGAAAAATGTGTAAAATCCAGAAAGGCAGGACAGGCCATGGAGAACTGGGAGCCTTGTTATGCTGATGGGCGAGATATAAATTGCCAAGAGTCAGTCGGAAGAAGTGTATGGTGCTTTCTGAAACATATAAAAAACAAAGCAACGGATCCTAGGGCACTTCCACTTATGGTTCTATAGCTTAGGGAAATTAAAATCAAAAAGACACAGCCACCCCAAAGTTTGCGACGGCTCTGTTTACAAAAACCTCGTTTACGGTACAAGTTCAATATCGCAGAAAGTGAAAAATGGATAAAGAAGATGTGGTACTTACGTACAATGCAATATCACTCAGCAATGAAGTCTATGTCATCAGGCCCGTAGCAGCATATTGAGTGGATTCAGGTATGATGATTCTAACTGAAATAAGTCACACAGATAAAGAAACATCATAAGATATCACTAATACACGGAATGTAAACTTGGCTACACAGGAACTGGATTACAAAACAGAACAGGGTCTCAACTTTAGAAAACCTACTTATGCTTGCTTAAGGGGATAGGTGAGTTGGGGTGCTGCATCAAACCTGAGATTGAAATGAGCACAGATAAAGTTCCTTAAGCCAAATATGGAATAGACAAGAGCTACTCCTTGCTCAACGAAATGGACTCAACACCTCATATTAAACGCCTAAGAATGTAACTGACTAGTAAGTATCTTAAAACCTATGGATTGCTATGTCTCTGAAAGAAAATCATGCGTGTGTTCAGGGACATAAACGCAGCAGTGATAGGATTGGAGAGGTTCGGTGAGCAAATGAAGACCCCTTGAAGTCATATTGCATGGTACCCATTCCACGGGTCTCAACTCTCCAGGTTTAAGGGATTCTGCCTTCAGCTAAAACATGCATGTGGAACCCAGAGTATGATCAACCGTGTGATCGGGAGACGTGTTCCAATATGTCTCAGTTCTCGTGCCCTGGTACTCGGGTGCAACATTCCAGATGCTTTACTAACACTCTCCCGACTTGGAGAGTCAGTGCCTTTAACCTCCTGTTTGGCCCAGTATGCAATTTCTGCGGAAGATGAACAGGAATAGGGAGAACCAATGAGAGACTAGCTGGAGGTGTCTGGACGGGAAAATTTAACTCTCATTTCCCACCAGGAAGAGGAATTAACCAAAGGTTCAGCGTGCCGTGCCGGAACCAGATGAGGGCCTGAAGCAATCCTGCGGTGTTGCGGCCAGCTCCCAAGAAAGCGAGTTGAAGAAAGGAGCTCAGGGGCACTGTAATTCACAAACCTGCAGAGTTATAAATGACAGCTATCGTCCAAAAATATACTGAAGTAAGGCTGCCAAGAGGACTTGAAAGCGGGGCAGAATTGCAGGAAACCGATTTCAGGAGGTAGACTGGAATTGCATTTAAAGCATAGGAAAAGAGGCAGAACGTCCACAATGATGCACTTGGACAAAAAGGGCGTATGCGTTTTTTCCTGAATATATTCAAGAAAAAACGCATACGCACTTTTTGGCCAACCAAGCAAGCTTGCAAAGGAAATCTGCACTACAATGAAGTGTCACTTCCCCCCGGTCAAAAGGGTCATCTGAAAAAAGTGTAAAATCCAGAAAGGCAGGACAGGCCATGGAGAACTGGGAACATTGTTATGCTGATGGGCGGGATGTAAATTGCCAACAGCCACTCCGTAGAAGTGTATGGTGATTCCTGAAACATCTAAAAAACAAAGCAACAGAGCCTAGGGCACTTCCACTTATGGTCCTATAGCTTAGGGAAATTAAAATCAAAAAGACACAGCCACCCCAAAGTTTGGGACGGCTCTGTTTACAAGAACCTCATTTACAGTACAAGTTCAATATCGCAGAAAGTGAAAAATGGATAAAGAAGTTGTGGTACTTACGTACAATGCAATATCACTCAGCAATGAAATCTATGTCATCAGGCCCATAGCAGCATAATGAGTGGATTCAGGTATGATGATTCTAACTGACATAAGTCCACAGAAAATGAAACATCATAAGATATCACTAATACACGGAATGTAAATTTGGCTACATAGGAACTGGATTACAAAACAGAACAGGGTCTCAAATTTAGAAAACCAACTTATGCTTGCTTAAGGGGAAAGGTGAGTTGGGGTGCTGCATCAAACCAGAGATTGAAATGAGCACAGATAAAGTTCCTTAAGCCAAATATTTAATAGACAAGAGCTACTCCTTGCTCAACGAAATGGACTCAACACCCAATATTAAACGCCTAAGAATGTACCTGACTAGTAAGTATCTTAAAACCTATGGATTGCTATGTCTCTGAAAGAAAATCAAGCGTGTGTACAGGGGCATAAACGCAGCAGTGATAGGATTGGAGAGGTTCGGTGAGCAAATGAAGACCCTTTGAAGTCATATTGCATGGTACCCCTTCCACGGGTCTCAACTCTCCAGGTTTAAGGGATTCTTCCTTCAGCTAAAACATGCATGTGGAACCCAGAGTATGATCAACCGTGTGATTGGGAGACATGTTCCAATATGTCTCAGTTCTCGTCCCCTGGTACTTGGGTGCAACATTCCAGACGCTTTACTAACACTCTCCTGATTTGGAAAGTCAGTGCCTTTAACCTCCTGTTTGGCCCATTTGCAATTTCTGCGGAAGATGAACAGGAATAGGGAGAACCAATGAGAGACTAGCTGGAGGTGTCTGGACGGGCAAATTTAACTCTCATTTCCCACCAGGAAAAGGAATTAACCAAAGGCTCAGCGTGCCATGCCGGAAACAGATTAGGGCCTGAAGCAATCCTGCGGTGTTGCGGCCAGCTCACAAGAAAGCGAGTTGAAGAAAGGAGCTCAGGGACACTGTAATTCACAAACCTGCAGAGTTATAAATGACAGCTATCGTCCAAAAATATACTGAAGTAAGGCTGCCAAGAGGACTTGAAAGCGGGGCAGAATTGCAGGAAACCGATTTCAGGAGGTAGACTGGAATTTCATTTAAAGCATAGGAAAAGAGGCAGAACGTCCACAATGATGCACTTGGACAAAAAGGGCGTATGCGTTTTTTCCTGAATATATTCAGGAAAGAACGCATACGCCCTTTTTGGCCAACCAAGCAAGCTTGCAAAGGAAATCTGCACTACAATGAAGTGTCACTTCCCCCCTCTCAAAAGAGCCATCTGAAAAATGTGTAAAATCCAGAAAGGCAGGACAGGCCATGGAGAACTAGGAGCCTTGTTATTCTGATGGGCGAGATATAAATTGCCAAGAGTCAGTCGGAAGAAGTGTATGGTGCTTTCTGAAACATATAAAAAACAAAGCAACGGAGCCTAGGGCACTTCCACTTATGGAACTATAGCTTAGGGAAATTAAAATAAAAAAGACACATCCACCCCAAAGATTGGGACGGCTCTGTTTACAAGAACCTCATTTACGGTTAAGGTTCAATATCGCAGAAAATGAAAAATGAATAAAGAATTTGTGGTACTTACGTAAAATGCAATATCACTCAGCAATGAAATCTATGTCATCAGGCCCATAGTAGCATAATGAGTGGATTCAGGTATGATGATTCTAACTGAAATAAGTCACACAGAAAAAGAAACATCATAAGATATCACTAATACACGGAATGTAAACTTGGCTACACAGGAACTGGATTACAAAACAGAACAGGGTCTCTAATTTAGAAAACCAACTTATGCTTGCTTAAGGGGAAAGGTGAGTTGGGGTGCTGCATAAAGCCAGAGATTGAAATGAGCACAGATAAAGTTCCTTAAGCCAAATATGGAATAGACAAGAACTACTCCTTGCTCAACGAAATGGACTCAACACCTCATATTAAACGCCTAAGAATGTACCTGACTAGTTACTAACTTAAAACCTATGGATTGCTATGTCTCTGAAAGAGAATCAAGCGTGTGTACAGGGGCATAAACGCAGCAGTGATAGGATTGGAGATGTTCGGTGAGCAAATGAAGACCCTTTGAAGTCATATTGCATGGTACCCATTCCACGGGTCTCAACTCTCCAGGTTTAAGGGATTCTGCCTTCAGCTAAAATATGCATGTGGAACCCAGAGTATGATCAACCGTGTGATTGGGAGACATGTTCCAATATGTCTCAGTTCTCGTCCCCTGGTACTTGGGTGCAACGTTCCAGACGCTTTACTAACACTCTCCCGACTTGGAGAGTCAGTGCCTTTAACCTCCTGTTTGGCCCAGTTTGCAATTTCTGCGGAAGATGAACAGGAATAGGGAGAACCAATGAGAGACTAGCTGGAGGTGTCTGGACAGGCAAATTTAACTCTCATTTCCCACCAGGAAGAAGAATTAACCAAAGGCTCAGCGTGCCGTGCTGGAACCAGATTAGGGCCTGAAGCAATCCTGCGGTGTTGTGGCCAGCTCACAAGAAAGCGAGTTGAAGAAAGGAGCTCAGGGGCACTGTAATTCACAAACCTGCAGAGTTATAAATGACAGCTATCGTCCAAAAATATACTGAAGTAAGGCTGCCAAGAGGACTTGAAAGCGGGGCAGAATTGCAGGAAATCGATTTCAGGAGGTAGACTGGAATTGCATTTAAAGCATAGGAAAAGAGGCAGAACGTCCACAATGATGCACTTGGCCAAAAAGGGCGTATGCGTTTTTTCCTGAATATATTCAGGAAAAAACGCACACGCCCTTTTTGGACAACCAAGCAAGCTTGCAAAGGAAATCAGCACTACAATGAAGTCTCACTTCCCCCCGGTCAAAGGGGCCATCTGAAAAAAGTGTAAAATCAAGAAAGGCAGGACAGGCCATGGAGAACTTGGAGCCTTGTTATGCTGATGGGCGAGATGTAAATTGCCAAGAGCCACTCGGGAGTAGTGTATGATGTTTCCTGAAACATCTAAAAAACAAAGCAACAGAGCCTAGGGCACTTCCACTTATGGTCCTATAGCTTAGGGAAATTAAAATCAAAAAGACACAGCCACCCCAAAGTTTCGGACGGCTCTGTTTACAAGAACCTCGTTTACGGTACAAGTTCAATATCGCAGAAAGTGAAAAATGGATAAAGAAGTTGTGGTACTTACGTACAATGCAATATCACTCAGCAATGAAATCTATGTCATCAGGCCCGTAGCAGCATAATGAGTGGATTCAGGTATGATGATTCTAACTGAAATAAGTCACACAGAAAAAGAAACATCATAAGATATCACTAATACACGGAATGTAAACTTGGCTACTGAGGAACTGGATTACAAATCAGAACAGGGTCTCAAATTTAGAAAACCAACTTATGCTTGCTTAAGCAAAAAGGTGAGTTGGGGTGCTGCATCAAACCAGAGATTGAAATGAGCACAGATAAAGTTCCTTAAGCCAAATATGGAATAGACAAGAACTACTCCTTGCTCAACGAAATGGACTCAACACCCCATATTAAACGCCTAAGAATGTACCTGACTAGTAAGTATCTTAAAACCTATGGATTGCTATGTCTCTGAAAGAGAATCAAGCGTGTGTACAAGGGCATAAACGCAGCAGTGATAAGATTTGAGAGGTTTGGTGAGCAAATGAAGACCCTTTGAAGTCATATTGCATGGTACCCATTCCACGAGTCTCAACTCTCCAGGTTTAAGGGATTCTTCCTTCAGCTAAAACATGGCTGTGGAACCCAGAATATGTTCAACTGTGTGATTGGGAGTCGTGTTCCAATATGTCTCAGTTCTCGTCCCCTGGTACTCGGGTGCAACATTCCAGACGCTTTACTAACACTCTCCCGACTTGGAAAGTCAGTGCCTTTAACCTCCTGTTTGGCCCATTTGCAATTTCTGCGGAAGATGAACAGGAATAGGGAGAACCAATGAGAGACTAGCTGGAGGTGTCTGGACGGGCAAATTTAACTGTCATTTCCCACCAGGAAGAGGAATTAACCAAAGGCTCAGCGTGCCGTGCCGGAACCAGATTAGAGCCTGAAGCAATCCTGCGGTGTTGCGGCCAGCTCACAAGAAAGCGAGTGGAAGAAAGGAGCTCAGGGGCACTGTAATTCACAAACCTGCAGAGTTATAAATGACAGCTATCGTCCAAAAATATACTGAAGTAAGGCTGCCAAGAGGACTTGAAAGCGGGGCAGAATTGCAGGAAACCGATTTCAGGAGGTAGACAGGAATTGCATTTAAAGCATAGGAAAAGAGGCAGAACGTCCACGATGATGCACTTGGCCAAAAAGGGCGTATGCGTTTTTTCCTGAATATATTCAGGAAAAAACGCATACGCACTTTTTGGCCAACCAAGCAAGCTTGCAAAGGAAATCTGCACTACAATGAAGTCTCACTTCCCCCCGGTCAAAAGGGTCATCTGAAAAAAGTGTAAAATCCAGAAAGGCAGGACAGGCCATGGAGAACTGGGAGCCTTGTTATGCTGATGGGCGGGATGTAAATTGCCAACAGCCACTGGGGAGAGGTGTATGGTGTTTCCTGAAACATCTAAAAAACAAAGCCACAGAGCCTAGGGCACTTCCACTTATGGTCCTATAGCTTAGAGAAATTAAAATCAAAAAGACACAGCCACCCCAAAGTTTGGGACGGCTCTGTTTACAAGAACCTCGTTTACGGTACAAGTTCAATATCGCAGAAAGTGAAAAATGGATAAAGAAGTTGTGGTACTTACGTACAATGCAATATCACTCAGCAATGAAATCTATGTCATCAGGCCCATAGCAGCATAATGAGTGGATTCAGGTATGATGATTCCAACTGAAATAAGTCACACAGAAAAAGAAACATCATAAGATACCACTAATACACGGAATGTAAACTTGGGTTCACAGGAACTGGATTACAAAACAGAACAGGGTCTCAAATTTAGAAAACCAACATATGCTTGCTTAAGGGGATAGGTGAGTTGGGGTGCTGCATCAAACCTGAGATTGAAATGAGCACAGATAAAGTTCCTTAAGCCAAATATGGAATAGACAAGAGCTACTCCTTACTCAACGAAATGGACTCAACACCTCATATTAAACGCCTAAGAATGTACCTGACTAGTAAGTATCTTAAAACCTATGGATTGCTATGTCTCTGAAAGAAAATCATG
The DNA here is from genome assembly GCF_964270905.1 of Leucopleurus acutus. Classification (NCBI taxonomy): domain Eukaryota; kingdom Metazoa; phylum Chordata; class Mammalia; order Artiodactyla; family Delphinidae; genus Leucopleurus; species Leucopleurus acutus. The sequence goes on from NW_028138929.1 coordinate 101,110, forward strand.
CGTGTGTTCAGGGGCATAAACGCAGCAGTGATAGGATTGGAGAGGTTCGGTGAGCAAATGAAGACCCCTTGAAGTCATATTGCATGGTACCCATTCCACGGGTCTCAACTCTCCAGGTTTAAGGGATTCTGCCTTCAGCTAAAACATGCATGTGGAACCCAGAGTATGATCAACCGTGTGATCGGGAGACGTGTTCCAATATGTCTCAGTTCTCGTGCCCTGGTACTCGGGTGCAACATTCCAGACGCTTTACTAACACTCTCCCGACTTGGAGAGTCAGTGCCTTTAACCTCCTGTTTGGCCCAGTTTGCAATTTCTGCGGAAGATGAACAGGAATAGGGAGAACCAATGAGAGACTAGCTGGAGGTGTCTGGACGGGCAAATTTAACTCTCATTTCCCACCAGGAAGAGGAATTAACCAAAGGTTCATCGTTCCGTGCCGGAACCAGATGAGGGCCTGAAGCAATCCTGCGGTGTTGCGGCCAGCTCCCAAGAAAGCGAGTTGAAGAAAGGAGCTCAGGGGCACTGTAATTCACAAACCTGCAGAGTTATAAATGACATCTATCGTCCAAAAATATACTGAAGTAAGGCTGCCAAGAGGACTTGAAAGCGGGGCAGAATTGCAGGAAACCGATTTCAGGAGGTAGACTGGAATTGCATTTAAAGCATAGGAAATGAGGCAGAACGTCCACAATGATGCACTTGGACAAAAAGGGCGTATGCGTTTTCTCCTGAATATATTCAAGAAAAAACGCATACGCACTTTTTGGCCAACCAAGCAAGCTTGCAAAGGAAATCTGCACTACAATGAAGTGTCACTTTCCCCCGGTCAAAAGGGTCATCTGAAAAAAGTGTAAAATCCAGAAAGGCAGGACAGGCCATGGAGAACTGGGAGCCTTGTTATGCGGATGGGCGGGATGTAAATTGCCAACAGCCACTCCGCAGAAGTGTATGGTGATTCCTGAAACATCTAAAATACAAAGCAACAGAGCCTAGGGCACTTCCACTTATGGTCCTATAGCTTAGGGAAAATAAAATCAAAAAGACACAGCCACCCCAAATTTTGGGACGGCTCTGTTTACAAGAACCTCGTTTACGGTACAAGTTCAATATCGCAGAAAGTGAAAAATGGATAAAGAAGATGTGGTACTTACGTACAATGCAATATCACTCAGCAATGAAATCTATGTCATCAGGCCCATAGCAGCATAATGAGTGGATTCAGGTAGGATGATTCTAACTGACATAAGTCCACAGAAAATGAAACATCATAAGATATCACTAATACACGGAATGTAAACTTGGCTACATAGGAACTGGATTACAAAACAGAACAGGGTCTCAAATTTAGAAAATCAACTTATGCTTGCTTAAGGGGAAAGGTGAGTTGGGGTGCTGCATCAAACCAGAGATTGAAATGAGCACAGATAAAGTTCCTTAAGCCAAATATTTAATAGACAAGAGCTACTCCTTGCTCAACGAAATGGACTCAACACCCCATATTAAACGCCTAAGAATGTACCTGACTAGTAAGTATCTTAAAACCTATGGATTGCTATGTCTCTGAAAGAAAATCAAGCGTGTGTACAGGGGCATAAACGCAGCAGTGATAGGATTGGAGAGGTTCGGTGAGCAAATGAAGACCCCTTGAAGTCATATTGCATGGTACCCATTCCACGGGTCTCAACTCTCCAGGTTTAAGGGATTCTGCCTTCAGCTAAAACATGCATGTGGAACCCAGAGTATGATCAACCGTGTGATCGGGAGACGTGTTCCAATATATCTCAGTTGTCGTCCCCTGGTACTCGGGTGCAACATTCCAGACGCTTTACTAACACTCTCCCGACTTGGAGAGTCAGTGCCTTTAACCTCCTGTTTGGCCCAGTTTGCAATTTCTGCGGAAGATGAACAGGAATAGGGAGAACCAATGAGCGACTAGCTGGAGGTGTCTGGACGGGCAAATTTAACTCTCATTCCCACTAGGAAGAGGAATTAACCAAAGGCTCAGCGTGCCGTGCCGGAACCAGATTAGGGCCTGAAGCAATCATGCGGTGTTGTGGCCAGCTCACAAGAAAGCGAGTTGAAGAAAGGAGCTCAGGGGCACTGTAATTCACAATCCTTTCAGAGTTATAAATGACAGCTATCGTCCAAAAATATACTGAAGTAAGGCTGCCAACAAAACATGAAAGTGGGGCAGAATTGCAGGAAACCGATTTCAGGAGGTAGACTACAATTGCATTTAAAGCAGAGGAAAAGAGCAGAATGTCCACAATGATGCATTTGGCCAAAAAGGGCGTATGCGTTTTTTCCTGAATATATTCAGGGAAAAATCGCATACGCCCTTTTTGGGCAACCAAGCAAGCTCGCAAAGGAAATCTGCACTACAATGAAGTCTCACTTCCCCCCGGTCAAAAGGGCCATCTGAAAAAAGTGTAAAATCCAGAAAGGCAGGACAGGCCATGGAGAACTGGGAGCCTTGTTATGCTGATGGGCGGGATGTAAATTGCCAACAGCCACTGGGGAGAAGTGTATGGTGTTTCCTGAAACATCTAAAAAACAAAGCAACAGAGCCTAGGGCACTTCCACTTATGGTCCTATAGCTTAGGGAAATTAAAATCAAAAAGACACAGCCACCCCAAAGTTTGGGATGGCTCTGTTTACAAGAACCTCGTTTACGGGACAAGTTCAATATCGCAGAAAGCGAAAAATGGATAAAGAAGTTGTGGTACTTACGTACAATGCAATATTACTCATCAATGAAATCTATGTCATCAGGCCCGTAGCAGCATAATGAGTGGATTCAGGTATGATGATTCTAACTGAAATAAGTCACACAGAAAAAGAAACATCATAAGATATCACTAATACACGGAATGTAAACTTGGCTACACAGGAACTGGATTACAAATCAGAACAGGGTCTCAAATTTAGAAAACCAACTTATGCTTGCTTAAGCGAAAAGGTGAGTTGGGGTGCTGCATCAAACCAGAGATTGAAATGAGCACAGATAAAGTTCCTTAAGCCAAATATGGAATAGACAAGAGCTACTCCTTGCTCAACAAAATGGACTCAACACCCCATATTAAACGCCTAAGAATGTACCTGACTAGTAAGTATCTTAAAACCTATGGATTGCTATGTCTCTGAAAGAGAATGAAGCGTGTGTACAGGGGCATAAACGCAGCAGTGATAGGATTGGAGAGGTTCGGTGAGCAAATGAAGACCCTTTGAAGTCATATTGCATGGTACCCATTCCACGGGTCTCAACTCTCCAGGTTTAAGGGATTCTGCCTTCAGCTAAAACATGCATGTGGAACCCAGAGTATGATCAACCGTGTGATCGGGAGACGTGTTCCAATATATCTCAGTTCTCGTCCCCTGGTACTCGGGTGCAACATTCCAGACGCTTTACTAACACTCTCCCGACTTGGAGAGTCAGTGCCTTTAACCTCCTGTTTGGCCCAGTTTGCAATTTCTGCGGAAGATGAACAGGAATAGGGAGAACCAATGAGAGACTAGCTGGAGGTGTCTGGACGGGCAAATTTAACTCTCATTTCCCACCAGGAAGAGGAATTAACCAAAGGCTCAGCGTGCGGTGCCGGAACCAGATTAGGGCCTGAAGCAATCCTGCGGTGTTGCGGCCAGCTCCCAAGAAAGCGAGTTGAAGAAAGGAGCTCAGGGACACTGTAATTCACAAACCTGCAGAGTTATAAATGACAGCTATCGTCCAAAAATATACTGAAGTAAGGCTGCCAACAGAACTTGAATGCGGGGCAGAATTGCAGGAAACCGATTTCAGGAGGTAGACTGCAATTGCATTTAAAGCATAGGAAAAGAGCAGAACGTCCACAATGATGCATTTGGCCAAAAAGGGCGTATGCGTTTTTTCCTAAATATATTCAGGGAAAAAACGCATACGCCCTTTTTGGCCAACCAAGCAAGCTCGCAAAGGAAATCTGCACTACAATGAAGTCTCACTTCCCCCCGGTCAAAAGGGCCATCTGAAAAAAGTGTAAAATCCAGAAAGGCAGGACAGGCCATGGAGAACTGGGAGCCTTGTTATGCTGATGGGCGGGATGTAAATTGCCAACAACCACTTGGGAGAAGTGTATGGTGTTTCCTGAAACATCTAAAAAACAAAGCAACAGAGCCTAGGGCACTTCCACTTATGGTCCTATAGCTTAGGGAAATTAAAATCAAAAAGACACAGCCACCCCAAAATTTGGGATGAATCTGTTTACAAGAACCTGGTTTACGGTACAAGCTAAATATCACAGAAAGTGAAAAATGGATAAAGAAGTTGTGGTACTTACGTACAATGCAATATCACTCAGCAATGAAATCTATGTCATCAGGCCCGTAGCAGCATAATGAGTGGATTCAGGTATGATGATTCTAACTGAAATAAGTCACACAGAAAAAGAAACATCATAAGATATCACTAATACACGGAATGTAAACTTGTCTACAGAGGAACTGGATTACAAATCAGAACAGGGTCTCAAATTTAGAAAACCAACTTATGCTTGCTTAAGCGAAAAGGTGAGTTGGGGTGCTGCATCAAAGCAGAGATTGAAATGAGCACAGATAAAGTTCCTTAAGCCAAATATGGAATAGACAAGAGCTACTCCTCGCTCAACGAAATGTACTCAACACCCCATATTAAACGCGTAAGAATGTACCTGACTAGTAAGTATCTTAAAACCTATGGATTGCTATGTCTCTGAAAGAGAATGAAGCGTGTGTACAGGGGCATAAACGCAGCAGTGATAGGATTGGAGAGGTTCGGTGAGCAAATGAAGACCCTTTGAAGTCATATTGCATGGTACCCATTCCACGGGTCTCAACTCTCCAGGTTTAAGGGATTCTTCCTTCAGCTAAAACATGCATGTGGAACCCAGAGTATGATCAACCGTGTGATCGGGAGACGTGTTCCAATATATCTCAGTTCTCGTCCCCTGGTACTCGGGTGCAACATTCCAGACGCTTTACTAACACTCTCCCGACTTGGAGAGTCAGTGCCTTTAACCTCCTGTTTGGCCCAGTTTACAATTTCTGCGGAAGATGAACAGGAATAGGGAGAACCAATGAGCGACTAGCTGGAGGTGTCTGGACGGGCAAATTTAACTCTCATTCCCACCAGGAAGAGGAATTAACCAAAGGCTCAGCGTGCGGTGCTGGAACCAGATTAGGGCCTAAAGCAATCCTGCGGTGTTGCGGCCAGCTCACAAGAAAGCGAGTTGAAGAAAGGAGCTCAGGGGCACTGTAATTCACAATCCTGCAGAGTTATAAATGACAGCTATCGTCCAAAAATATACTGAAGTAAGGCTGCCAACAAAACATGAAAGTGGGGCAGAATTGCAGGAAACCGATTTCAGGAGGTAGACTGCAATTGCATTTAAAGCATAGGAAAAGAGCAGAACGTCCACAATGATGCATTTGGCCAAAAAGGGCGTATGCGTTTTTTCCTGAATATATTCAGGGAAAAAACGCATACGCCCTTTTTGGCCAACCAAGCAAGCTCGCAAAGGAAATCTGCACTACAATGAAGTCTCACTTCCCCCCGGTCAAAAGGGCCATCTGAAAAAAGTGTAAAATCCAGAAAGGCAGGACAGGCCATGGAGAACTGGGAGCCTTGTTATGCTGATGGGCGGGATGTAAATTGCCAACAGCCACTTGGGAGAAGTGTATGGTGTTTCCTGAAACATCTAAAAAACAAAGCAACAGAGCCTAGGGCACTTCCACTTATGGTCCTATAGCTTAGGGAAATTCAAATCAAAAAGACACAGCCACCCCAAAATTTAGGATGAATCTGTTTACAAGAACCTGGTTTACGGTACAAGCTAAATATCGCAGAAAGTGAAAAATGGATAAAGAAGTTGTGGTACTTACGTACAATGCAATATCACTCAGCAATGAAATCTATGTCATCAGGCCCATAGCAGCATAATGAGTGGATTCAGGTATGATGATTCTAACTGAAATAAGTCACACAGAAAAAGAAACATCATAAGATATCACTAATACATGGAATGTAAACTTGGCTACACAGGAACTGGATTACAAAACAGAACAGGGTCTCAAATTTAGAAAACCAACTTATGCTTGCTTAAGGGGAAAGGTGAGTTGGGGTGCTGCATAAAACAAGAGATTGAAATGAGCACAGATAAAGTTCCTTAAGCCAAATATGGAATAGACAAGAGCTACTCCTTGCTCAACGAAATGGACTCAACACCCCATATTAAATGCCTAAGAATGTACCTGACTAGTAAGTATCTTAAAAGCTATGGATTGCTATGTCTCCGAAAGAGAATCAAGCGTGTGTACAGGGGCATAAACCTAGCAGTGATAGGATTGGAGAGGTTCGGTGAGCAAATGAAGACCCTTTGAAATCATATTGCATGGTACCCATTCCACGGGTCTCAACTCTCCAGGTTTAAGGGATTCTGCCTTCAGCTAAAACATGCATGTGGATCCAGAGTATGATCAACCGTATGATCGGGAGACTTGTTCCAATATGTCTCAGTTCTCGTCCTCTGGTACTCGGGTGCAACATTCCAGACGCTTTACTAACACTCTCCCGACTTTTAGAGTCAGTGCCTTTAACCTCCTGTTTGGCCCAGTTTGCAATTTCTGCGGAAGATGAACAGGAATAGGGAGAACCAATGAGAGACTAGCTGGAGGTGTCTGGACGGGCAAATTTAACTCTCATTTCCCACCAGGAAGAGGAATTAACCAAAGGCTCAGCGTGCCTTGCCGGAACCAGATTAGGGCCTGAAGCAATCCTGCGGTGTTGCGGCCAGCTCACAAGAAAGCGAGTTGAAGAAAGGAGCTCAGGGGCACTGTAATTCACAAACCTGCAGAGTTATAAATGACAGGTATCGTCCAAAAATATACTGAAGTAAGGCTGCCAAGAGGACTTGAAAGCGGGGCAGAATTGCAGGAAACCGATTTCAGGAGGTAGACTGGAATTGCATTTAAAGCATAGGAAAAGAGGCAGAACGTCGACAATGAGGCACTTGGCCAAAAAGGGCGTATGCGTTTTTTCCTGAATATATTCAGGAAAAACGCATACGCCCTTTTTGGCTAACCAAGCAAGCTTGCAAAGGAAATCTGCACTACAATGAAGTCACACTTCCCTCCGGTCAAAAGGGCCATCTGAAAAAAGTGTAAAATACAGAAAGGCAGGACAGGCCATGGAGAACTTGGAGCCTTGTTATGCTGATGGGCGGGATGTAAATTGCCAACAGCCACTCCTGAGAAGTGTATGGTGTTTATGAAAAATCTAAAAAACAAAGCAACAGAGCCTAGGGCAAGTCCACTTATGGTCCTATAGCTTACGGAAACTAAAATCAAAAAGACACAGCCACCGCAAAGTTTGGGACGGCTCTGTTTACAAGAAATTCGTTTACGGTACAAGTTCAATATCGCAGAAAGTGAAAAATGGATAAAGAAGTTGTGGTACTTATGTACAATGCAATATCACTCAGCAATGAAATCTATGTCATCAGGCCCGTAGCAGCATAATGAGTGGATTCAGGTATGATGATTCCAACTGAAATAAGTCACACAGAAAAAGAAACATCATAAGATATCACTAATACACGGAATGTAAACTTGGCTACACAGGAACTGGATTATAAATCAGAACAGGGTCTCACATTTAGAAAACCAACTTATGCTTGCTTAAGCGAAAAGGTGAGTTGGGGTGCTGCATCAAAGCAGAGATTGAAATGAGCACAGATAAAGTTCCTTAAGCCAAATATGGAATAGACAAGAGCTACTCCTTGCTCAACGAAATGGACTCAACACCCCATATTAAACGCCTAAGAATGTACCTGACTAGTAAGTATCTTAAAAGCTATGGATTGCTATGTCTCCGAAAGAGAATCAAGCGTGTGTACAGGGGCATAAACCTAGCGGTGATAGGATTGGAGAGATTCGTTGAGCAAATGAAGACCCTTTGAAATCATATTGCATGGTACCCATTCCACGGGTCTCAACTCTCCAGGTTTAAGGGATTCTGCCTTCAGCTAAAACATGCATGTGGATCCAGAGTATGATCAACCGTATGATCGGGAGACGTGTTCCAATATGTCTCAGTTCTCGTCCCCTGGTACTCGGGTGCAACATTCCAGACGCTTTACTAACACTCTCCCGACTTTTAGAGTCAGTGCCTTTAACCTCCTGTTTGGCCCAGTTTGCAATTTCTGCGGAAGATGAACAGGAATAGGGAGAACCAATGAGAGACTAGCTGGAGGTGTCTGGACGGGCAAATTTAACTCTCATTTCCCACCAGGAAGAGGAATTAACCAAAGGCTCAGCATGCCTTGCCGGAACCAGATTAGGGCCTGAAGCAATCCTGCGGTGTTGCGGCCAGCTCACAAGAAAGCGAGTTGAAGAAAGGAGCTCAGGGGCACTGTTATTCACAAACCTGCAGAGTTATAAATGACAGCTATCATCCAAAAATATACTGAAGTAAGGCTACCAAGAGGTTTCGAAAGCGGGGCAGAATTGCAGGAAACCGATTTCAGGAGGTAGACTGCAATTGCATTTAAAGCATAGGAAAAGAGGCAGAACGTCCACAGTGAGGCACTAGGCCAAAAAGGCCGTATGCGTTTTTTCCTGAATATATTCAGGAAAAAACGCATACGCCCTTTTTGGCCAACCAAGCAAGCATGCAAAGGAAATCTGCACTACAATGAAGTCTCACTTGCCCCCGGTCAAAAGGGCCATCTGAAAAAAGTGTAAAATCCAGAAAGGCAGGACAGGCCATGGAGAACTGGGAGCCTTGTTATGCTGATGGGCGGGATGTAAATTGCCAACAGCCACTGGGGAGAAGTGTATGGTGTTTCCTGAAACATCTAAAAAACAAAGCAACAGAGCCTAGGGCACTTCCACTTATGGTCCTATAGCTTAGGGAAATTAAAATCAAAAAGACACAGCCACCCCAAAGTTTGGGACAGCTCTGTTTACAAGAACCTCGTTTACGGTACAAGTTCAATATCGCAGAAAGTGAAAAATGGATAAAGAAGTTGTGGTACTTACGTACAATGCAATATCACTCAGCAATGAAATCTATGTCATCAGGCCCGTAGCAGCATAATGAGTGGATTCAGGTATGATGATTCTAACTGAAATAAGTCACACAGAAAAAGAAACATAATAAGATATCACTAATACACGGAATGTAAACTTTGCTACAGAGGAACTGGATTACAAATCAGAACAGGGTCTCAAATTTAGAAAACCAACTTATGCTTGCTTAAGCGAAAAGGTGAGTTGGGGTGCTGCATCAAAGCAGTGATTGAAATGAGCACAGATAAAGTTCCTTAAGCCAAATATAGAATAGACAAGAACTACTCCTTGCTCAATGAAATGGACTCAACACCCCATATTAAACGCCTAAGAATGTACCTGACTAGTAAGTATCTTAAAACCTATGGATTGCTATGTCTCTGAAAGAGAATGAAGCGTGTGTACAGGGGCATAAATGCAGCAGTGATAGGATTGGAGAGGTTCGGTGAGCAAATGAAGACCCTTTGAAGTCATATTGCATGGTACCCATTCCACGGGTCTCAACTCTCCAGGTTTAAGGGATTCTTCCTTCAGCTAAAACATGCATGTGGAACCCAGAGTATGATCAACCGTGTGATCGGGAGACGTGTTCCAATATATCTCAGTTCTCGTCCCCTGGTACTCGGGTGCAACATTCCAGACGCTTTACTAACACTCTGCGGACTTGGAGAGTCAGTGCCTTTAACCTCCTGTTTGGCCCATTTGCAATTTCTGCGGAAGATGAACAGGAATAGGGAGAACCAATGAGAGACTAGCTGGAGATGTCTGGACGGGCAAATTTAACTCTCATTCCCAGCAGGAAGAGGAATTAAACAAAGGCTCAGTGTGCGGTGCCGGAACCAGATTAGGGCCTGAAGCAATCCTGCGGTGTTGCGGCTAGCTCACAAGAAAGCGAGTTGAAGAAAGGAGCTCAGGGGCACTGTAATTCACAAACCTGCAGAGTTATAAATGACAGCTATCGTCCAAAAATATACTGAAGTAAGGCTGCCAACAGAACTTGAAAGCGGGGCAGAATTGCAGGAAACCGATTTCAGGAGGTAGACTGCAATTGCATTTAAAGCATAGGAAAAGAGCAGAACGTCCACAATGATGCATTTGGCCAAAAAGGGCGTATGCGATTTTTCCTGAATATATTCAGGAAAATATATTCAGGAAATATATTCAGGAAAAAACGCATACGCCCTTTTTGGCCAACCAAGCAAGCTTGCAAAGGAAATCTGCACTACAATGAAGTCTCACTTCCCCCCAGTCAAAAGGGACATCTGAAAAAAGTGTAAAATCCAGAAAGGCAGGACAGGCCATGGAGAACTGGGAGCCTTGTTTTGCTGATGGGCGGGATGTCAATTGCCAACAGCCACTCGGGAGAAGTGTATGGTGTTTCCTAAAACATCTAAAAAACAAAGCAGCGGAGCATAGGGCACTTCCACTTATGGTCCTATAGCTTACGGAAATTAAAATCAAAAAGACACAGCCACCCCAAAGTTTGGGATGGCTCTGTTTACAAGATCCTCGTTTACAGTACAAGTTCAATATCGCAGAAAGTGAAAAATAGATAAAGAAGTTGTGGTACTTACGTACAATGCAATATCACTCAGCAATGAAATCTATGTCATCAGGCCCGTAGCAGCATAATGAGTGGATTCAGGTATGATGATTCTAACTGAAATAAGTCACACAGAAAAAGAAACATCATAAGATATCACTAATACACGGAATGTAAACTTGGCTACACAGGAACTGGATTACAAAACAGAACAGGGCCTTAAATTTAGAAAACCAACTTATGCTTGCTTAAGGGGAAAGGTGAGTTGGGGTGCTGCCTAAAACCAGAGTTTGAAATGAGCACAGATAAAGTTCCTTAAGCCAAATATGGAATAGACAAGAGCTACTCCTTACTCAACGAAATGGACTCAACACACCATATTAAACGCTTAAGAATGTACCTGACGAGTAAGTATCTTAAAACCTATGGATTGCTATGTCTCTGAAAGAGAATAAAGCGTGTGTAGAGGGGCATAAACGCAGCAGTGATAGGATTGGAGAGGTTCGGTGAGCAAATGAAGACCCGTTGAAGTCATATTGCATGGTACCCATTCCACGGGTCTCAACTCTCCAGGTTTAAGGTATTCTTCCTTCAGCAAAAACATGCATGTGGAACCCAGAGTATGATCAACCGTGTGATCGGGAGACGTGTTCCAATATGTCTCAGTTCTCGTCCCCTGGTACTCGGGTGCAACATTCCAGACGCTTTACTAACACTCTCCCGACTTGGAGAGTCAGTGCCTTTAAACTCCACTTTGGTCCAGTTTGCAATTTCTGCGGAAGATGAACAGGAATAGGGAGAACTAAAGAGAGACTAGCTGGAGGTGTCTGGACGGGCAAATTTAACTCTCATTCCCACCAGGAAGAGGAATTAAACAAAGGCTCAGTGTGCGGTGCCGGAACCAGATTAGGGCCTGAAGCAATCCTGCGGTGTTGCGGCCAGCTCCCAAGAAAGCGAGTTGAAGAAAGGAGCTCAGGGGCTCTGTAATTCACAAACTTGCAGAGTTATAAATGACAGCTATCGTCCAAAAATATACTGAAGTAAGGCTGCCAAGAGGATTTGAAAGCGGGGCAGAATTGCAGGACACCGATTTCAGGAGGTAGACTGCAATTGCATTTAAAGCATAGGAAAAGAGGCAGAACGTCCACAGTGAGGCACTAGGCCAAAAAGGCCGTATGCGTTTTTTCCTGAATATATTCAGGAAAAAACGCATACGCCCTTTTTGGCCAACCAAGCAAGCATGCAAAGGAAATCTGCACTACAATGAAGTCTCACTTGCCCCCGGTCAAAAGGGCCATCTGAAAAAAGTGTAAAATCCAGAAAGGCAGGACAGGCCATGGAGAACTGGGAGCCTTGTTATGCTGATGGGCGGGATGTAAATTGCCAACAGCCACTGGGGAGAAGTGTATGGTGTTTCCTGAAACATCTAAAAAACAAAGCAACAGAGCCTAGGGCACTTCCACTTATGGTCCTATAGCTTAGGGAAATTAAAATCAAAAAGACACAGCCACCCCAAAGTTTGGGACAGCTCTGTTTACAAGAACCTCGTTTACGGTACAAGTTCAATATCGCAGAAAGTGAAAAATGGATAAAGAAGTTGTGGTACTTACGTACAATGCAATATCACTCAGCAATGAAATCTATGTCATCAGGCCCGTAGCAGCATAATGAGTGGATTCAGGTATGATGATTCTAACTGAAATAAGTCACACAGAAAAAGAAACATAATAAGATATCACTAATACACGGAATGTAAACTTTGCTACAGAGGAACTGGATTACAAATCAGAACAGGGTCTCAAATTTAGAAAACCAACTTATGCTTGCTTAAGCGAAAAGGTGAGTTGGGGTGCTGCATCAAAGCAGTGATTGAAATGAGCACAGATAAAGTTCCTTAAGCCAAATATAGAATAGACAAGAACTACTCCTTGCTCAATGAAATGGACTCAACACCCCATATTAAACGCCTAAGAATGTACCTGACTAGTAAGTATCTTAAAACCTATGGATTGCTATGTCTCTGAAAGAGAATGAAGCGTGTGTACAGGGGCATAAATGCAGCAGTGATAGGATTGGAGAGGTTCGGTGAGCAAATGAAGACCCTTTGAAGTCATATTGCATGGTACCCATTCCACGGGTCTCAACTCTCCAGGTTTAAGGGATTCTTCCTTCAGCTAAAACATGCATGTGGAACCCAGAGTATGATCAACCGTGTGATCGGGAGACGTGTTCCAATATATCTCAGTTCTCGTCCCCTGGTACTCGGGTGCAACATTCCAGACGCTTTACTAACACTCTGCGGACTTGGAGAGTCAGTGCCTTTAACCTCCTGTTTGGCCCATTTGCAATTTCTGCGGAAGATGAACAGGAATAGGGAGAACCAATGAGAGACTAGCTGGAGATGTCTGGACGGGCAAATTTAACTCTCATTCCCAGCAGGAAGAGGAATTAAACAAAGGCTCAGTGTGCGGTGCCGGAACCAGATTAGGGCCTGAAGCAATCCTGCGGTGTTGCGGCTAGCTCACAAGAAAGCGAGTTGAAGAAAGGAGCTCAGGGGCACTGTAATTCACAAACCTGCAGAGTTATAAATGACAGCTATCGTCCAAAAATATACTGAAGTAAGGCTGCCAACAGAACTTGAAAGCGGGGCAGAATTGCAGGAAACCGATTTCAGGAGGTAGACTGCAATTGCATTTAAAGCATAGGAAAAGAGCAGAACGTCCACAATGATGCATTTGGCCAAAAAGGGCGTATGCGATTTTTCCTGAATATATTCAGGAAAATATATTCAGGAAATATATTCAGGAAAAAACGCATACGCCCTTTTTGGCCAACCAAGCAAGCTTGCAAAGGAAATCTGCACTACAATGAAGTCTCACTTCCCCCCAGTCAAAAGGGACATCTGAAAAAAGTGTAAAATCCAGAAAGGCAGGACAGGCCATGGAGAACTGGGAGCCTTGTTTTGCTGATGGGCGGGATGTCAATTGCCAACAGCCACTCGGGAGAAGTGTATGGTGTTTCCTAAAACATCTAAAAAACAAAGCAGCGGAGCATAGGGCACTTCCACTTATGGTCCTATAGCTTACGGAAATTAAAATCAAAAAGACACAGCCACCCCAAAGTTTGGGATGGCTCTGTTTACAAGATCCTCGTTTACAGTACAAGTTCAATATCGCAGAAAGTGAAAAATAGATAAAGAAGTTGTGGTACTTACGTACAATGCAATATCACTCAGCAATGAAATCTATGTCATCAGGCCCGTAGCAGCATAATGAGTGGATTCAGGTATGATGATTCTAACTGAAATAAGTCACACAGAAAAAGAAACATCATAAGATATCACTAATACACGGAATGTAAACTTGGCTACACAGGAACTGGATTACAAAACAGAACAGGGCCTTAAATTTAGAAAACCAACTTATGCTTGCTTAAGGGGAAAGGTGAGTTGGGGTGCTGCCTAAAACCAGAGTTTGAAATGAGCACAGATAAAGTTCCTTAAGCCAAATATGGAATAGACAAGAGCTACTCCTTACTCAACGAAATGGACTCAACACACCATATTAAACGCTTAAGAATGTACCTGACGAGTAAGTATCTTAAAACCTATGGATTGCTATGTCTCTGAAAGAGAATAAAGCGTGTGTAGAGGGGCATAAACGCAGCAGTGATAGGATTGGAGAGGTTCGGTGAGCAAATGAAGACCCGTTGAAGTCATATTGCATGGTACCCATTCCACGGGTCTCAACTCTCCAGGTTTAAGGTATTCTTCCTTCAGCAAAAACATGCATGTGGAACCCAGAGTATGATCAACCGTGTGATCGGGAGACGTGTTCCAATATGTCTCAGTTCTCGTCCCCTGGTACTCGGGTGCAACATTCCAGACGCTTTACTAACACTCTCCCGACTTGGAGAGTCAGTGCCTTTAAACTCCACTTTGGTCCAGTTTGCAATTTCTGCGGAAGATGAACAGGAATAGGGAGAACTAAAGAGAGACTAGCTGGAGGTGTCTGGACGGGCAAATTTAACTCTCATTCCCACCAGGAAGAGGAATTAAACAAAGGCTCAGTGTGCGGTGCCGGAACCAGATTAGGGCCTGAAGCAATCCTGCGGTGTTGCGGCCAGCTCCCAAGAAAGCGAGTTGAAGAAAGGAGCTCAGGGGCTCTGTAATTCACAAACTTGCAGAGTTATAAATGACAGCTATCGTCCAAAAATATACTGAAGTAAGGCTGCCAAGAGGATTTGAAAGCGGGGCAGAATTGCAGGACACCGATTTCAGGAGGTAGACTGGAATTGCATTTAAAGCATAGGAAAAGAGGCAGAACGTCGACAATGAGACACTTGGCCAAAAGGGGCGTATGCGTTTTTTCCTGAATATATTCAGGAAAAAACGCATACGCCCTTTTTGGCCAACCAAGCAAGCTTGCAAAGGAAATCTGCACTACAATGAAGTCTCACTTCCCCCGGGTCAAAAGGGCCATCTGAAAAAAGTGTAAAATCCAGAAAGGCAGGACAGGCCATGGAGAACTGGGAGCCTTGTTATGCTGATGGGCGGGATGTAAATTGCCAACAGCCACTGGGGAGAAGTGTATGGTGTTTCCTGAAACATCTAAAAAACAAAGCAACAGAGCCTAGGGCACTTCCACTTATGGTCCTATAGCTTAGGGAAATTAAAATCAAAAAGACACAGCCACCCCACAATTTGGGATGAATCTGTTTACAAGAACCTGGTTTACGGTACAAGCTAAATATCACAGAAAGTGAAAAATGGATAAAGAAGTTGTGGTACTTACGTACAATGCAATATCACTCAGCAATGAAATCTATGTCATCAGGCCCGTAGCAGCATAATGAGTGGATTCAGGTATGATGATTCTAACTGAAATAAGTCACACAGAAAAAGAAACATCATAAGATATCACTAATACACGGAATGTAAACTTGGCTACAGAGGAACTGGATTACAAATCAGAACAGGGTCTCAAATTTAGAAAACCAACTTATGCTTGCTTAAGCGAAAAGGTGAGTTGGGGTGCTGCATCAAAGCAGAGATTGAAATGAGCACAGATAAAGTTCCTTAAGCCAAATATGGAATAGACAAGAGCTACTCCTCGCTCAACGAAATGTACTCAACACCCCATATTAAACGCGTAAGAATGTACCTGACTAGTAAGTATCTTAAAACCTATGGATTGCTATGTCTCTGAAAGAGAATGAAGCGTGTGTACAGGGGCATAAACGCAGCAGTGATAGGATTGGAGAGGTTCGGTGAGCAAATGAAGACCCTTTGAAGTCATATTGCATGGTACCCATTCCACGGGTCTCAACTCTCCAGGTTTAAGGGATTCTTCCTTCAGCTAAAACATGCATGTGGAACCCAGAGTATGATCAACCGTGTGATCGGGAGACGTGTTCCAATATATCTCAGTTCTCGTCCCCTGGTACTCGGGTGCAACATTCCAGACGCTTTACTAACACTCTCCCGACTTGGAGAGTCAGTGCCTTTAACCTCCTGTTTGGCCCAGTTTACAATTTCTGCGGAAGATGAACAGGAATAGGGAGAACCAATGAGCGACTAGCTGGAGGTGTCTGGACGGGCAAATTTAACTCTCATTCCCACCAGGAAGAGGAATTAACCAAAGGCTCAGCGTGCGGTGCTGGAACCAGATTAGGGCCTGAAGCAATCCTGCGGTGTTGCGGCCAGCTCACAAGAAAGCGAGTTGAAGAAAGGAGCTCAGGGGCACTGTAATTCACAATCCTGCAGAGTTATAAATGACAGCTATCGTCCAAAAATATACTGAAGTAAGGCTGCCAACAAAACATGAAAGTGGGGCAGAATTGCAGGAAACCGATTTCAGGAGGTAGACTGCAATTGCATTTAAAGCATAGGAAAAGAGCAGAACGTCCACAATGATGCATTTGGCCAAAAAGGGCGTATGCGTTTTTTCCTGAATATATTCAGGGAAAAAACGCATACGCCCTTTTTGGCCAACCAAGCAAGCTCGCAAAGGAAATCTGCACTACAATGAAGTCTCACTTCCCCCCGGTCAAAAGGGCCATCTGAAAAAAGTGTAAAATCCAGAAAGGCAGGACAGGCCATGGAGAACTGGGAGCCTTGTTATGCTGATGGGCGGGATGTAAATTGCCAACAGCCACTTGGGAGAAGTGTATGGTGTTTCCTGAAACATCTAAAAAACAAAGCAACAGAGCCTAGGGCACTTCCACTTATGGTCCTATAGCTTAGGGAAATTCAAATCAAAAAGACACAGCCACCCCAAAATTTAGGATGAATCTGTTTACAAGAACCTGGTTTACGGTACAAGCTAAATATCGCAGAAAGTGAAAAATGGATAAAGAAGTTGTGGTACTTACGTACAATGCAATATCACTCAGCAATGAAATCTATGTCATCAGGCCCATAGCAGCATAATGAGTGGATTCAGGTATGATGATTCTAACTGAAATAAGTCACACAGAAAAAGAAACATCATAAGATATCACTAATACATGGAATGTAAACTTGGCTACACAGGAACTGGATTACAAAACAGAACAGGGTCTCAAATTTAGAAAACCAACTTATGCTTGCTTAAGGGGAAAGGTGAGTTGGGGTGCTGCATAAAACAAGAGATTGAAATGAGCACAGATAAAGTTCCTTAAGCCAAATATGGAATAGACAAGAGCTACTCCTTGCTCAACGAAATGGACTCAACACCCCATATTAAATGCCTAAGAATGTACCTGACTAGTAAGTATCTTAAAAGCTATGGATTGCTATGTCTCCGAAAGAGAATCAAGCGTGTGTACAGGGGCATAAACCTAGCAGTGATAGGATTGGAGAGGTTCGGTGAGCAAATGAAGACCCTTTGAAATCATATTGCATGGTACCCATTCCACGGGTCTCAACTCTCCAGGTTTAAGGGATTCTGCCTTCAGCTAAAACATGCATGTGGATCCAGAGTATGATCAACCGTATGATCGGGAGACGTGTTCCAATATGTCTCAGTTCTCGTCCTCTGGTACTCGGGTGCAACATTCCAGACGCTTTACTAACACTCTCCCGACTTTTAGAGTCAGTGCCTTTAACCTCCTGTTTGGCCCAGTTTGCAATTTCTGCGGAAGATGAACAGGAATAGGGAGAACCAATGAGAGACTAGCTGGAGGTGTCTGGACGGGCAAATTTAACTCTCATTTCCCACCAGGAAGAGGAATTAACCAAAGGCTCAGCGTGCCTTGCCGGAACCAGATTAGGGCCTGAAGCAATCCTGCGGTGTTGCGGCCAGCTCACAAGAAAGCGAGTTGAAGAAAGGAGCTCAGGGGCACTGTAATTCACAAACCTGCAGAGTTATAAATGACAGCTATCGTCCAAAAATATACTGAAGTAAGGCTGCCAAGAGGACTTGAAAGCGGGGCAGAATTGCAGGAAACCGATTTCAGGAGGTAGACTGGAATTGCATTTAAAGCATAGGAAAAGAGGCAGAACATCGACAATGAGGCACTTGGCCAAAAAGGGCGTATGCGTTTTTTCCTGAATATATTCAGGAAAAACGCATACGCCCTTTTTGGCTAACCAAGCAAGCTTGCAAAGGAAATCTGCACTACAATGAAGTCACACTTCCCCCCGGTCAAAAGGGCCATCTGAAAAAAGTGTAAAATACAGAAAGGCAGGACAGGCCATGGAGAACTTGGAGCCTTGTTATGCTGATGGGCGGGATGTAAATTGCCAACAGCCACTCCTGAGAAGTGTATGGTGTTTATGAAAAATCTAAAAAACAAAGCAACAGAGCCTAGGGCAAGTCCACTTATGGTCCTATAGCTTACGGAAACTAAAATCAAAAAGACACAGCCACCGCAAAGTTTGGGACGGCTCTGTTTACAAGAAATTCGTTTACGGTACAAGTTCAATATCGCAGAAAGTGAAAAATGGATAAAGAAGTTGTGGTACTTATGTACAATGCAATATCACTCAGCAATGAAATCTATGTCATCAGGCCCGTAGCAGCATAATGAGTGGATTCAGGTATGATGATTCCAACTGAAATAAGTCACACAGAAAAAGAAACATCATAAGATATCACTAATACACGGAATGTAAACTTGGCTACACAGGAACTGGATTACAAATCAGAACAGGGTCTCAAATTTAGAAAACCAACTTATGCTTGCTTAAGCGAAAAGGTGAGTTGGGGTGCTGCATCAAAGCAGAGATTGAAATGAGCACAGATAAAGTTCCTTAAGCCAAATATGGAATAGACAAGAGCTACTCCTTGCTCAACGAAATGGACTCAACACCCCATATTAAACGCCTAAGAATGTACCTGACTAGTAAGTATCTTAAAAGCTATGGATTGCTATGTCTCCGAAAGAGAATCAAGCGTGTGTACAGGGGCATAAACCTAGCGGTGATAGGATTGGAGAGGTTCGGTGAGCAAATGAAGACCCTTTGAAATCATATTGCATGGTACCCATTCCACGGGTCTCAACTCTCCAGGTTTAAGGGATTCTGCCTTCAGCTAAAACATGCATGTGGATCCAGAGTATGATCAACCATATGATCGGGAGACGTGTTCCAATATGTCTCAGTTCTCGTCCTCTGGTACTCGGGTGCAACATTCCAGACGCTTTACTAACACTCTCCCGACTTTTAGAGTCAGTGCCTTTAACCTCCTGTTTGGCCCAGTTTGCAATTTCTGCGGAAGATGAACAGGAATAGGGAGAACCAATGAGAGAATAGCTGGAGGTGTCTGGACGGGCAAATTTAACTCTCATTTCCCACCAGGAAGAGGAATTAACCAAAGGCTCAGCATGCCTTGCCGGAACCAGATTAGGGCCTGAAGCAATCCTGCGGTGTTGCGGCCAGCTCACAAGAAAGCGAGTTGAAGAAAGGAGCTCAGGGGCACTGTAATTCACAAACCTGCAGAATTATAAATGACAGCTATCATCCAAAAATATACTGAAGTAAGGCTACCAAGAGGTTTCGAAAGCGGGGCAGAATTGCAGGAAACCGAATTCAGGAGGTAGACTGCAATTGCATTTAAAGCATAGGAAAAGAGGCAGAACGTCCACAATGAGGCACTAGGCCAAAAAGGGCGTATGCGTTTTTTCCTGAATATATTCAGGAAAAAACGCATACGCCCTTTTTGGCCAAGCAAGCAAGCTTGCAAAGGAAATCTGCACTACAATGAAGTCTCACTTGCCCCCGGTCAAAAGGGCCATCTGAAAAAAGTGTAAAATCCAGAAAGGCAGGACAGGCCATGGAGAACTGGGAGCCTTGTTATGCTGATGGGCGGGATGTAAATTGCCAACAGCCACTTGGGAGAAGTGTATGGTGTTTCCTGAAACATCTAAAAAACAAAGCAACAGAGCCTAGGGCACTTCCACTTATGGTCCTATAGCTTATGGAAATTAAAATCAAAAAGACACAGCCACCCCAAAGTTTGGGACAGCTCTGTTTACAAGAACCTCGTTTACGGTACAAGTTTAATATCGCAGAAAGCGAAAAATGGATAAAGAAGTTGTGGTACTTACATACAATGCAATATCACTCAGCAATGAAATCTATGTCATCAGGCCCGTAGCAGCATAATGAGTGGATTCAGGTATGATGATTCTAACTGAAATAAGTCACACAGAAAAAGAAACATCATAAGATATCACTAATACACGGAATGTAAACTTGGCTACAGAGGAACTGGATTACAAATCAGAACAGGGTCTCAAATTTAGAAAACCAACTTATGCTTGCTTAAGCGAAAAGGTGAGTTGGGGTGCTGCATCAAAGCAGTGATTGAAATGAGCACAGATAAAGTTCCTTAAGCCAAATATGGAATAGAAAAGACCTACTCCTTGCTCAACGAAATGGACTCAACACCCCATATTAAACGCCTAAGAATGTACCTGACTAGTAAATATCTTAAAACCTATGGATTGCTATGTCTCTGAAAGAGAATGAAGCGTGTGTACAGGGGCATAAACGCAGCAGTGATAGGATTGGAGAGGTTCGGTGAGCAAATGAAGACCCTTTGAAGTCATATTGCATGGTACCCATTCCACGGGTCTCAACTCTCCAGGTTTAAGGGATTCTTCCTTCAGCTAAAACATGCATGTGGAACCCAGAGTATGATCAACCGTGTGATCGGGAGACGTGTTCCAATATATCTCAGTTCTCGTCCCCTGGTACTCGGGTGCAACATTCCAGACGCTTTACTAACACTCTCCCGACTTGGAGAGTCAGTGCCTTTAACCTCCTGTTTGGCCCATTTGCAATTTCTGCGGAAGATGAACAGGAATAGGGAGAACCAATGAGAGACTAGCTGGAGGTGTCTGGACGGGCAAATTTAACTCTCATTTCCCACCAGGAAAAGGAATTAACCAAAGGCTCAGCGTGCCGTGCCGGAAACAGATTAGGGCCTGAAGCAATCCTGCGGTGTTGCGGCCAGCTCACAAGAAAGCGAGTTGAAGAAAGGAGCTCAGGGACACTGTAATTCACAAACCTGCAGAGTTATAAATGACAGCTATCGTCCAAAAATATACTGAAGTAAGGCTGCCAAGAGGACTTGAAAGCGGGGCAGAATTGCAAGAAACCGATTTCAGGAGGTAGACTGGAATTGCATTTAAAACATAGGAAAAGAGGCAGAACGTCCACAATGATGCACTTGGACAAAAAGGGCGTATGCGTTTTTTCCTGAATATATTCAGGAAAGAACGCATACGCCCTTTTTGGCCAACCAAGCAAGCTTGCAAAGGAAATCTGCACTACAATGAAGTGTCACTTCCCCCCTCTCAAAAGAGCCATCTGAAAAATGTGTAAAATCCAGAAAGGCAGGACAGGCCATGGAGAACTAGGAGCCTTGTTATTCTGATGGGCGAGATATAAATTGCCAAGAGTCAGTCGGAAGAAGTGTATGGTGCTTTCTGAAACATATAAAAAACAAAGCAACGGAGCCTAGGGCACTTCCACTTATGGAACTATAGCTTAGGGAAATTAAAATAAAAAAGACACATCCACCCCAAAGATTGGGACGGCTCTGTTTACAAGAACCTCATTTACGGTTAAGGTTCAATATCGCAGAAAATGAAAAATGAATAAAGAATTTGTGGTACTTACGTACAATGCAATATCACTCAGCAATGAAATCTATGTCATCAGGCCCATAGTAGCATAATGAGTGGATTCAGGTATGATGATTCTAACTGAAATAAGTCACACAGAAAAAGAAACATCATAAGATATCACTAATACACGGAATGTAAACTTGGCTACACAGGAACTGGATTACAAAACAGAACAGGGTCTCTAATTTAGA
The DNA here is from genome assembly GCF_964270905.1 of Leucopleurus acutus. Classification (NCBI taxonomy): domain Eukaryota; kingdom Metazoa; phylum Chordata; class Mammalia; order Artiodactyla; family Delphinidae; genus Leucopleurus; species Leucopleurus acutus. The sequence continues at coordinate 123,037 of NW_028138929.1, forward strand.
AAACCAACTTATGCTTGCTTAAGGGGAAAGGTGAGTTGGGGTGCTGCATAAAGCCAGAGATTGAAATGAGCACAGATAAAGTTCCTTAAGCCAAATATGGAATAGACAAGAACTACTCCTTGCTCAACGAAATGGACTCAACACCTCATATTAAACACCTAAGAATGTACCTGACTAGTTACTAACTTAAAACCTATGGATTGCTATGTCTCTGAAAGAGAATCAAGCGTGTGTACAGGGGCATAAACGCAGCAGTGATAGGATTGGAGATGTTCGGTGAGCAAATGAAGACCCTTTGAAGTCATATTGCATGGTACCCATTCCACGGGTCTCAACTCTCCAGGTTTAAGGGATTCTGCCTTCAGCTAAAATATGCATGTGGAACCCAGAGTATGATCAACCGTGTGATTGGGAGACATGTTCCAATATGTCTCAGTTCTCGTCCCCTGGTACTTGGGTGCAACGTTCCAGACGCTTTACTAACACTCTCCCGACTTGGAGAGTCAGTGCCTTTAACCTCCTGTTTGGCCCAGTTTGCAATTTCTGCGGAAGATGAACAGGAATAGGGAGAACCAATGAGAGACTAGCTGGAGGTGTCTGGACGGGCAAATTTAACTCTCATTTCCCACCAGGAAGAAGAATTAACCAAAGGCTCAGCGTGCCGTGCTGGAACCAGATTAGGGCCTGAAGCAATCCTGCGGTGTTGTGGCCAGCTCACAAGAAAGCGAGTTGAAGAAAGGAGCTCAGGGGCACTGTAATTCACAAACCTGCAGAGTTATAAATGACAGCTATCGTCCAAAAATATACTGAAGTAAGGCTGCCAAGAGGACTTGAAAGCGGGGCAGAATTGCAGGAAATCGATTTCAGGAGGTAGACTGGAATTGCATTTAAAGCATAGGAAAAGAGGCAGAACGTCCACAATGATGCACTTGGCCAAAAAGGGCGTATGCGTTTTTTCCTGAATATATTCAGGAAAAAACGCACACGCCCTTTTTGGACAACCAAGCAAGCTTGCAAAGGAAATCAGCACTACAATGAAGTCTCACTTCCCCCCGGTCAAAGGGGCCATCTGAAAAAAGTGTAAAATCAAGAAAGGCAGGACAGGCCATGGAGAACTTGGAGCCTTGTTATGCTGATGGGCGAGATGTAAATTGCCAAGAGCCACTCGGGAGTAGTGTATGATGTTTCCTGAAACATCTAAAAAACAAAGCAACAGAGCCTAGGGCACTTCCACTTATGGTCCTATAGCTTAGGGAAATTAAAATCAAAAAGACACAGCCACCCCAAAGTTTCGGACGGCTCTGTTTACAAGAACCTCGTTTACGGTACAAGTTCAATATCGCAGAAAGTGAAAAATGGATAAAGAAGTTGTGGTACTTACGTACAATGCAATATCACTCAGCAATGAAATCTATGTCATCAGGCCCGTAGCAGCATAATGAGTGGATTCAGGTATGATGATTCTAACTGAAATAAGTCACACAGAAAAAGAAACATCATAAGATATCACTAATACACGGGATGTAAACTTGGCTACACAGGAACTGGATTACAAAACAGAACAGGGTCTCAAATTTAGAAAACCAACTTATGCTTGCTTAAGGGGAAAGGTGAGTTGGGGTGCTGCATAAAACCAGAGATTGAAATGAGCACAGATAAAGTTCCTTAAGCCAAATATGGAATAGACAAGAACTACTCCTTGCTCAACGAAATGGACTCAACACCCCATATTAAACGCCTAAGAATGTACCTGACTAGTAAGTATCTTAAAACCTATGGATTGCTATGTCTCTGAAAGAAAATCAAGCGTGTGTACAGGGGCATAAACGCAGCAGTGATAGGATTGGAGAGGTTCGGTGAGCAAATGAAGACCCTTTGAAGTCATATTGCATGGTACCCATTCCACGGGTCTCAACTCTCCAGGTTTAAGGGATTCTTCCTTCAGCTAAAACATGCACGTGGAACCCAGAGTATGATCAACCGTGTGATCGGGAGACGTGTTCCAATATGTCTCAGTTCTCGTCCCCTGGTACTCGGGTGCAACATTCCAGACGCTTTACTAACACTCTCCCGACTTGGAGAGTCAGTGCCTTTAACCTCCTGTTTGGCCCAGTTTGCAATTTCTGCGGAAGATGAACAGGAATAGGGAGAACCAATGAGAGACTAGCTGGAGGTGTCTGGACGGGCAAATTTAACTCTCATTTCCCACCAGGAAGAGGAATTAACCAAAGGCTCAGCGTGCCGTGCCGGAACCAGATTAGGGCCTGAAGCAATCCTGCGGTGTTGCGGCCAGCTCACAAGAAAGCGAGTTGAAGAAAGGAGCTCAGGGGCACTGTAATTCACAAACCTGCAGAGTTATAAATGACAGCTATCGTCCAAAAATATACTGAAGTAAGGCTGCCAAGAGGACTTGAAAGCGGGGCAGAATTGCAGGAAACCGATTTCAGGAGGTAGACTGGAATTGCATTTAAAACATAGGAAAAGAGGCAGAACGTCCACAATGATGCACTTGGCCAAAAAGGGCGTATGCGTTTTTTCCTGAATATATTCAGGAAAGAACGCATACGCCCTTTTTGGCCAACCAAGCAAGCTTGCAAAGGAAATCTGCACTACAATGAAGTGTCACTTCCCCCCTCTCAAAAGAGCCATCTGAAAAATGTGTAAAATCCAGAAAGGCAGGACAGGCCATGGAGAACTGGGAGCCTTGTTATGCTGATGGGCGAGATATAAATTGCCAAGAGTCAGTCGGAAGAAGTGTATGGTGCTTTCTGAAACATATAAAAAACAAAGCAACGGATCCTAGGGCACTTCCACTTATGGTTCTATAGCTTAGGGAAATTAAAATCAAAAAGACACAGCCACCCCAAAGTTTGCGACGGCTCTGTTTACAAAAACCTCGTTTACGGTACAAGTTCAATATCGCAGAAAGTGAAAAATGGATAAAGAAGATGTGGTACTTACGTACAATGCAATATCACTCAGCAATGAAGTCTATGTCATCAGGCCCGTAGCAGCATATTGAGTGGATTCAGGTATGATGATTCTAACTGAAATAAGTCACACAGATAAAGAAACATCATAAGATATCACTAATACACGGAATGTAAACTTGGCTACACAGGAACTGGATTACAAAACAGAACAGGGTCTCAACTTTAGAAAACCTACTTATGCTTGCTTAAGGGGATAGGTGAGTTGGGGTGCTGCATCAAACCTGAGATTGAAATGAGCACAGATAAAGTTCCTTAAGCCAAATATGGAATAGACAAGAGCTACTCCTTGCTCAACGAAATGGACTCAACACCTCATATTAAACGCCTAAGAATGTAACTGACTAGTAAGTATCTTAAAACCTATGGATTGCTATGTCTCTGAAAGAAAATCATGCGTGTGTTCAGGGACATAAACGCAGCAGTGATAGGATTGGAGAGGTTCGGTGAGCAAATGAAGACCCCTTGAAGTCATATTGCATGGTACCCATTCCACGGGTCTCAACTCTCCAGGTTTAAGGGATTCTGCCTTCAGCTAAAACATGCATGTGGAACCCAGAGTATGATCAACCGTGTGATCGGGAGACGTGTTCCAATATGTCTCAGTTCTCGTGCCCTGGTACTCGGGTGCAACATTCCAGATGCTTTACTAACACTCTCCCGACTTGGAGAGTCAGTGCCTTTAACCTCCTGTTTGGCCCAGTATGCAATTTCTGCGGAAGATGAACAGGAATAGGGAGAACCAATGAGAGACTAGCTGGAGGTGTCTGGACGGGAAAATTTAACTCTCATTTCCCACCAGGAAGAGGAATTAACCAAAGGTTCAGCGTGCCGTGCCGGAACCAGATGAGGGCCTGAAGCAATCCTGCGGTGTTGCGGCCAGCTCCCAAGAAAGCGAGTTGAAGAAAGGAGCTCAGGGGCACTGTAATTCACAAACCTGCAGAGTTATAAATGACAGCTATCGTCCAAAAATATACTGAAGTAAGGCTGCCAAGAGGACTTGAAAGCGGGGCAGAATTGCAGGAAACCGATTTCAGGAGGTAGACTGGAATTGCATTTAAAGCATAGGAAAAGAGGCAGAACGTCCACAATGATGCACTTGGACAAAAAGGGCGTATGCGTTTTTTCCTGAATATATTCAAGAAAAAACGCATACGCACTTTTTGGCCAACCAAGCAAGCTTGCAAAGGAAATCTGCACTACAATGAAGTGTCACTTCCCCCCGGTCAAAAGGGTCATCTGAAAAAAGTGTAAAATCCAGAAAGGCAGGACAGGCCATGGAGAACTGGGAACATTGTTATGCTGATGGGCGGGATGTAAATTGCCAACAGCCACTCCGTAGAAGTGTATGGTGATTCCTGAAACATCTAAAAAACAAAGCAACAGAGCCTAGGGCACTTCCACTTATGGTCCTATAGCTTAGGGAAATTAAAATCAAAAAGACACAGCCACCCCAAAGTTTGGGACGGCTCTGTTTACAAGAACCTCATTTACAGTACAAGTTCAATATCGCAGAAAGTGAAAAATGGATAAAGAAGTTGTGGTACTTACGTACAATGCAATATCACTCAGCAATGAAATCTATGTCATCAGGCCCATAGCAGCATAATGAGTGGATTCAGGTATGATGATTCTAACTGACATAAGTCCACAGAAAATGAAACATCATAAGATATCACTAATACACGGAATGTAAATTTGGCTACATAGGAACTGGATTACAAAACAGAACAGGGTCTCAAATTTAGAAAACCAACTTATGCTTGCTTAAGGGGAAAGGTGAGTTGGGGTGCTGCATCAAACCAGAGATTGAAATGAGCACAGATAAAGTTCCTTAAGCCAAATATTTAATAGACAAGAGCTACTCCTTGCTCAACGAAATGGACTCAACACCCAATATTAAACGCCTAAGAATGTACCTGACTAGTAAGTATCTTAAAACCTATGGATTGCTATGTCTCTGAAAGAAAATCAAGCGTGTGTACAGGGGCATAAACGCAGCAGTGATAGGATTGGAGAGGTTCGGTGAGCAAATGAAGACCCTTTGAAGTCATATTGCATGGTACCCCTTCCACGGGTCTCAACTCTCCAGGTTTAAGGGATTCTTCCTTCAGCTAAAACATGCATGTGGAACCCAGAGTATGATCAACCGTGTGATTGGGAGACATGTTCCAATATGTCTCAGTTCTCGTCCCCTGGTACTTGGGTGCAACATTCCAGACGCTTTACTAACACTCTCCTGATTTGGAAAGTCAGTGCCTTTAACCTCCTGTTTGGCCCATTTGCAATTTCTGCGGAAGATGAACAGGAATAGGGAGAACCAATGAGAGACTAGCTGGAGGTGTCTGGACGGGCAAATTTAACTCTCATTTCCCACCAGGAAAAGGAATTAACCAAAGGCTCAGCGTGCCATGCCGGAAACAGATTAGGGCCTGAAGCAATCCTGCGGTGTTGCGGCCAGCTCACAAGAAAGCGAGTTGAAGAAAGGAGCTCAGGGACACTGTAATTCACAAACCTGCAGAGTTATAAATGACAGCTATCGTCCAAAAATATACTGAAGTAAGGCTGCCAAGAGGACTTGAAAGCGGGGCAGAATTGCAGGAAACCGATTTCAGGAGGTAGACTGGAATTTCATTTAAAGCATAGGAAAAGAGCAGAACGTCCACAATGATGCATTTGGCCAAAAAGGGCGTATGCGTTTTTTCCTGAATATATTCAGGGAAAAAACGCATACGCCCTTTTTGGCCAACCAAGCAAGCTCGCAAAGGAAATCTGCACTACAATGAAGTCTCACTTCCCCCCGGTCAAAAGGGCCATCTGAAAAAAGTGTAAAATCCAGAAAGGCAGGACAGGCCATGGAGAACTGGGAGCCTTGTTATGCTGATGGGCGGGATGTAAATTGCCAACAGCCACTTGGGAGAAGTGTATGGTGTTTCCTGAAACATCTAAAAAACAAAGCAACAGAGCCTAGGGCACTTCCACTTATGGTCCTATAGCTTAGGGAAATTCAAATCAAAAAGACACAGCCACCCCAAAATTTAGGATGAATCTGTTTACAAGAACCTGGTTTACGGTACAAGCTAAATATCGCAGAAAGTGAAAAATGGATAAAGAAGTTGTGGTACTTACGTACAATGCAATATCACTCAGCAATGAAATCTATGTCATCAGGCCCATAGCAGCATAATGAGTGGATTCAGGTATGATGATTCTAACTGAAATAAGTCACACAGAAAAAGAAACATCATAAGATATCACTAATACATGGAATGTAAACTTGGCTACACAGGAACTGGATTACAAAACAGAACAGGGTCTCAAATTTAGAAAACCAACTTATGCTTGCTTAAGGGGAAAGGTGAGTTGGGGTGCTGCATAAAACAAGAGATTGAAATGAGCACAGATAAAGTTCCTTAAGCCAAATATGGAATAGACAAGAGCTACTCCTTGCTCAACGAAATGGACTCAACACCCCATATTAAATGCCTAAGAATGTACCTGACTAGTAAGTATCTTAAAAGCTATGGATTGCTATGTCTCCGAAAGAGAATCAAGCGTGTGTACAGGGGCATAAACCTAGCAGTGATAGGATTGGAGAGGTTCGGTGAGCAAATGAAGACCCTTTGAAATCATATTGCATGGTACCCATTCCACGGGTCTCAACTCTCCAGGTTTAAGGGATTCTGCCTTCAGCTAAAACATGCATGTGGAACCCAGAGTATGATCAACCGTGTGATCGGGAGACGTGTTCCAATATATCTCAGTTGTCGTCCCCTGGTACTCGGGTGCAACATTCCAGACGCTTTACTAACACTCTCCCGACTTGGAGAGTCAGTGCCTTTAACCTCCTGTTTGGCCCAGTTTGCAATTTCTGCGGAAGATGAACAGGAATAGGGAGAACCAATGAGCGACTAGCTGGAGGTGTCTGGACGGGCAAATTTAACTCTCATTCCCACTAGGAAGAGGAATTAACCAAAGGCTCAGCGTGCCGTGCCGGAACCAGATTAGGGCCTGAAGCAATCATGCGGTGTTGTGGCCAGCTCACAAGAAAGCGAGTTGAAGAAAGGAGCTCAGGGGCACTGTAATTCACAATCCTTTCAGAGTTATAAATGACAGCTATCGTCCAAAAATATACTGAAGTAAGGCTGCCAACAAAACATGAAAGTGGGGCAGAATTGCAGGAAACCGATTTCAGGAGGTAGACTACAATTGCATTTAAAGCAGAGGAAAAGAGCAGAATGTCCACAATGATGCATTTGGCCAAAAAGGGCGTATGCGTTTTTTCCTGAATATATTCAGGGAAAAATCGCATACGCCCTTTTTGGGCAACCAAGCAAGCTCGCAAAGGAAATCTGCACTACAATGAAGTCTCACTTCCCCCCGGTCAAAAGGGCCATCTGAAAAAAGTGTAAAATCCAGAAAGGCAGGACAGGCCATGGAGAACTGGGAGCCTTGTTATGCTGATGGGCGGGATGTAAATTGCCAACAGCCACTGGGGAGAAGTGTATGGTGTTTCCTGAAACATCTAAAAAACAAAGCAACAGAGCCTAGGGCACTTCCACTTATGGTCCTATAGCTTAGGGAAATTAAAATCAAAAAGACACAGCCACCCCAAAGTTTGGGATGGCTCTGTTTACAAGAACCTCGTTTACGGGACAAGTTCAATATCGCAGAAAGCGAAAAATGGATAAAGAAGTTGTGGTACTTACGTACAATGCAATATTACTCATCAATGAAATCTATGTCATCAGGCCCGTAGCAGCATAATGAGTGGATTCAGGTATGATGATTCTAACTGAAATAAGTCACACAGAAAAAGAAACATCATAAGATATCACTAATACACGGAATGTAAACTTGGCTACACAGGAACTGGATTACAAATCAGAACAGGGTCTCAAATTTAGAAAACCAACTTATGCTTGCTTAAGCGAAAAGGTGAGTTGGGGTGCTGCATCAAACCAGAGATTGAAATGAGCACAGATAAAGTTCCTTAAGCCAAATATGGAATAGACAAGAGCTACTCCTTGCTCAACAAAATGGACTCAACACCCCATATTAAACGCCTAAGAATGTACCTGACTAGTAAGTATCTTAAAACCTATGGATTGCTATGTCTCTGAAAGAGAATGAAGCGTGTGTACAGGGGCATAAACGCAGCAGTGATAGGATTGGAGAGGTTCGGTGAGCAAATGAAGACCCTTTGAAGTCATATTGCATGGTACCCATTCCACGGGTCTCAACTCTCCAGGTTTAAGGGATTCTGCCTTCAGCTAAAACATGCATGTGGAACCCAGAGTATGATCAACCGTGTGATCGGGAGACGTGTTCCAATATATCTCAGTTCTCGTCCCCTGGTACTCGGGTGCAACATTCCAGACGCTTTACTAACACTCTCCCGACTTGGAGAGTCAGTGCCTTTAACCTCCTGTTTGGCCCAGTTTGCAATTTCTGCGGAAGATGAACAGGAATAGGGAGAACCAATGAGAGACTAGCTGGAGGTGTCTGGACGGGCAAATTTAACTCTCATTTCCCACCAGGAAGAGGAATTAACCAAAGGCTCAGCGTGCGGTGCCGGAACCAGATTAGGGCCTGAAGCAATCCTGCGGTGTTGCGGCCAGCTCCCAAGAAAGCGAGTTGAAGAAAGGAGCTCAGGGACACTGTAATTCACAAACCTGCAGAGTTATAAATGACAGCTATCGTCCAAAAATATACTGAAGTAAGGCTGCCAACAGAACTTGAATGCGGGGCAGAATTGCAGGAAACCGATTTCAGGAGGTAGACTGCAATTGCATTTAAAGCATAGGAAAAGAGCAGAACGTCCACAATGATGCATTTGGCCAAAAAGGGCGTATGCGTTTTTTCCTAAATATATTCAGGGAAAAAACGCATACGCCCTTTTTGGCCAACCAAGCAAGCTCGCAAAGGAAATCTGCACTACAATGAAGTCTCACTTCCCCCCGGTCAAAAGGGCCATCTGAAAAAAGTGTAAAATCCAGAAAGGCAGGACAGGCCATGGAGAACTGGGAGCCTTGTTATGCTGATGGGCGGGATGTAAATTGCCAACAACCACTTGGGAGAAGTGTATGGTGTTTCCTGAAACATCTAAAAAACAAAGCAACAGAGCCTAGGGCACTTCCACTTATGGTCCTATAGCTTAGGGAAATTAAAATCAAAAAGACACAGCCACCCCAAAATTTGGGATGAATCTGTTTACAAGAACCTGGTTTACGGTACAAGCTAAATATCACAGAAAGTGAAAAATGGATAAAGAAGTTGTGGTACTTACGTACAATGCAATATCACTCAGCAATGAAATCTATGTCATCAGGCCCGTAGCAGCATAATGAGTGGATTCAGGTATGATGATTCTAACTGAAATAAGTCACACAGAAAAAGAAACATCATAAGATATCACTAATACACGGAATGTAAACTTGTCTACAGAGGAACTGGATTACAAATCAGAACAGGGTCTCAAATTTAGAAAACCAACTTATGCTTGCTTAAGCGAAAAGGTGAGTTGGGGTGCTGCATCAAAGCAGAGATTGAAATGAGCACAGATAAAGTTCCTTAAGCCAAATATGGAATAGACAAGAGCTACTCCTCGCTCAACGAAATGTACTCAACACCCCATATTAAACGCGTAAGAATGTACCTGACTAGTAAGTATCTTAAAACCTATGGATTGCTATGTCTCTGAAAGAGAATGAAGCGTGTGTACAGGGGCATAAACGCAGCAGTGATAGGATTGGAGAGGTTCGGTGAGCAAATGAAGACCCTTTGAAGTCATATTGCATGGTACCCATTCCACGGGTCTCAACTCTCCAGGTTTAAGGGATTCTTCCTTCAGCTAAAACATGCATGTGGAACCCAGAGTATGATCAACCGTGTGATCGGGAGACGTGTTCCAATATATCTCAGTTCTCGTCCCCTGGTACTCGGGTGCAACATTCCAGACGCTTTACTAACACTCTCCCGACTTGGAGAGTCAGTGCCTTTAACCTCCTGTTTGGCCCAGTTTACAATTTCTGCGGAAGATGAACAGGAATAGGGAGAACCAATGAGCGACTAGCTGGAGGTGTCTGGACGGGCAAATTTAACTCTCATTCCCACCAGGAAGAGGAATTAACCAAAGGCTCAGCGTGCGGTGCTGGAACCAGATTAGGGCCTAAAGCAATCCTGCGGTGTTGCGGCCAGCTCACAAGAAAGCGAGTTGAAGAAAGGAGCTCAGGGGCACTGTAATTCACAATCCTGCAGAGTTATAAATGACAGCTATCGTCCAAAAATATACTGAAGTAAGGCTGCCAACAAAACATGAAAGTGGGGCAGAATTGCAGGAAACCGATTTCAGGAGGTAGACTGCAATTGCATTTAAAGCATAGGAAAAGAGCAGAACGTCCACAATGATGCATTTGGCCAAAAAGGGCGTATGCGTTTTTTCCTGAATATATTCAGGGAAAAAACGCATACGCCCTTTTTGGCCAACCAAGCAAGCTCGCAAAGGAAATCTGCACTACAATGAAGTCTCACTTCCCCCCGGTCAAAAGGGCCATCTGAAAAAAGTGTAAAATCCAGAAAGGCAGGACAGGCCATGGAGAACTGGGAGCCTTGTTATGCTGATGGGCGGGATGTAAATTGCCAACAGCCACTTGGGAGAAGTGTATGGTGTTTCCTGAAACATCTAAAAAACAAAGCAACAGAGCCTAGGGCACTTCCACTTATGGTCCTATAGCTTAGGGAAATTCAAATCAAAAAGACACAGCCACCCCAAAATTTAGGATGAATCTGTTTACAAGAACCTGGTTTACGGTACAAGCTAAATATCGCAGAAAGTGAAAAATGGATAAAGAAGTTGTGGTACTTACGTACAATGCAATATCACTCAGCAATGAAATCTATGTCATCAGGCCCATAGCAGCATAATGAGTGGATTCAGGTATGATGATTCTAACTGAAATAAGTCACACAGAAAAAGAAACATCATAAGATATCACTAATACATGGAATGTAAACTTGGCTACACAGGAACTGGATTACAAAACAGAACAGGGTCTCAAATTTAGAAAACCAACTTATGCTTGCTTAAGGGGAAAGGTGAGTTGGGGTGCTGCATAAAACAAGAGATTGAAATGAGCACAGATAAAGTTCCTTAAGCCAAATATGGAATAGACAAGAGCTACTCCTTGCTCAACGAAATGGACTCAACACCCCATATTAAATGCCTAAGAATGTACCTGACTAGTAAGTATCTTAAAAGCTATGGATTGCTATGTCTCCGAAAGAGAATCAAGCGTGTGTACAGGGGCATAAACCTAGCAGTGATAGGATTGGAGAGGTTCGGTGAGCAAATGAAGACCCTTTGAAATCATATTGCATGGTACCCATTCCACGGGTCTCAACTCTCCAGGTTTAAGGGATTCTGCCTTCAGCTAAAACATGCATGTGGATCCAGAGTATGATCAACCGTATGATCGGGAGACTTGTTCCAATATGTCTCAGTTCTCGTCCTCTGGTACTCGGGTGCAACATTCCAGACGCTTTACTAACACTCTCCCGACTTTTAGAGTCAGTGCCTTTAACCTCCTGTTTGGCCCAGTTTGCAATTTCTGCGGAAGATGAACAGGAATAGGGAGAACCAATGAGAGACTAGCTGGAGGTGTCTGGACGGGCAAATTTAACTCTCATTTCCCACCAGGAAGAGGAATTAACCAAAGGCTCAGCGTGCCTTGCCGGAACCAGATTAGGGCCTGAAGCAATCCTGCGGTGTTGCGGCCAGCTCACAAGAAAGCGAGTTGAAGAAAGGAGCTCAGGGGCACTGTAATTCACAAACCTGCAGAGTTATAAATGACAGGTATCGTCCAAAAATATACTGAAGTAAGGCTGCCAAGAGGACTTGAAAGCGGGGCAGAATTGCAGGAAACCGATTTCAGGAGGTAGACTGGAATTGCATTTAAAGCATAGGAAAAGAGGCAGAACGTCGACAATGAGGCACTTGGCCAAAAAGGGCGTATGCGTTTTTTCCTGAATATATTCAGGAAAAACGCATACGCCCTTTTTGGCTAACCAAGCAAGCTTGCAAAGGAAATCTGCACTACAATGAAGTCACACTTCCCTCCGGTCAAAAGGGCCATCTGAAAAAAGTGTAAAATACAGAAAGGCAGGACAGGCCATGGAGAACTTGGAGCCTTGTTATGCTGATGGGCGGGATGTAAATTGCCAACAGCCACTCCTGAGAAGTGTATGGTGTTTATGAAAAATCTAAAAAACAAAGCAACAGAGCCTAGGGCAAGTCCACTTATGGTCCTATAGCTTACGGAAACTAAAATCAAAAAGACACAGCCACCGCAAAGTTTGGGACGGCTCTGTTTACAAGAAATTCGTTTACGGTACAAGTTCAATATCGCAGAAAGTGAAAAATGGATAAAGAAGTTGTGGTACTTATGTACAATGCAATATCACTCAGCAATGAAATCTATGTCATCAGGCCCGTAGCAGCATAATGAGTGGATTCAGGTATGATGATTCCAACTGAAATAAGTCACACAGAAAAAGAAACATCATAAGATATCACTAATACACGGAATGTAAACTTGGCTACACAGGAACTGGATTATAAATCAGAACAGGGTCTCACATTTAGAAAACCAACTTATGCTTGCTTAAGCGAAAAGGTGAGTTGGGGTGCTGCATCAAAGCAGAGATTGAAATGAGCACAGATAAAGTTCCTTAAGCCAAATATGGAATAGACAAGAGCTACTCCTTGCTCAACGAAATGGACTCAACACCCCATATTAAACGCCTAAGAATGTACCTGACTAGTAAGTATCTTAAAAGCTATGGATTGCTATGTCTCCGAAAGAGAATCAAGCGTGTGTACAGGGGCATAAACCTAGCGGTGATAGGATTGGAGAGATTCGTTGAGCAAATGAAGACCCTTTGAAATCATATTGCATGGTACCCATTCCACGGGTCTCAACTCTCCAGGTTTAAGGGATTCTGCCTTCAGCTAAAACATGCATGTGGATCCAGAGTATGATCAACCGTATGATCGGGAGACGTGTTCCAATATGTCTCAGTTCTCGTCCCCTGGTACTCGGGTGCAACATTCCAGACGCTTTACTAACACTCTCCCGACTTTTAGAGTCAGTGCCTTTAACCTCCTGTTTGGCCCAGTTTGCAATTTCTGCGGAAGATGAACAGGAATAGGGAGAACCAATGAGAGACTAGCTGGAGGTGTCTGGACGGGCAAATTTAACTCTCATTTCCCACCAGGAAGAGGAATTAACCAAAGGCTCAGCATGCCTTGCCGGAACCAGATTAGGGCCTGAAGCAATCCTGCGGTGTTGCGGCCAGCTCACAAGAAAGCGAGTTGAAGAAAGGAGCTCAGGGGCACTGTTATTCACAAACCTGCAGAGTTATAAATGACAGCTATCATCCAAAAATATACTGAAGTAAGGCTACCAAGAGGTTTCGAAAGCGGGGCAGAATTGCAGGAAACCGATTTCAGGAGGTAGACTGCAATTGCATTTAAAGCATAGGAAAAGAGGCAGAACGTCCACAGTGAGGCACTAGGCCAAAAAGGCCGTATGCGTTTTTTCCTGAATATATTCAGGAAAAAACGCATACGCCCTTTTTGGCCAACCAAGCAAGCATGCAAAGGAAATCTGCACTACAATGAAGTCTCACTTGCCCCCGGTCAAAAGGGCCATCTGAAAAAAGTGTAAAATCCAGAAAGGCAGGACAGGCCATGGAGAACTGGGAGCCTTGTTATGCTGATGGGCGGGATGTAAATTGCCAACAGCCACTGGGGAGAAGTGTATGGTGTTTCCTGAAACATCTAAAAAACAAAGCAACAGAGCCTAGGGCACTTCCACTTATGGTCCTATAGCTTAGGGAAATTAAAATCAAAAAGACACAGCCACCCCAAAGTTTGGGACAGCTCTGTTTACAAGAACCTCGTTTACGGTACAAGTTCAATATCGCAGAAAGTGAAAAATGGATAAAGAAGTTGTGGTACTTACGTACAATGCAATATCACTCAGCAATGAAATCTATGTCATCAGGCCCGTAGCAGCATAATGAGTGGATTCAGGTATGATGATTCTAACTGAAATAAGTCACACAGAAAAAGAAACATAATAAGATATCACTAATACACGGAATGTAAACTTTGCTACAGAGGAACTGGATTACAAATCAGAACAGGGTCTCAAATTTAGAAAACCAACTTATGCTTGCTTAAGCGAAAAGGTGAGTTGGGGTGCTGCATCAAAGCAGTGATTGAAATGAGCACAGATAAAGTTCCTTAAGCCAAATATAGAATAGACAAGAACTACTCCTTGCTCAATGAAATGGACTCAACACCCCATATTAAACGCCTAAGAATGTACCTGACTAGTAAGTATCTTAAAACCTATGGATTGCTATGTCTCTGAAAGAGAATGAAGCGTGTGTACAGGGGCATAAATGCAGCAGTGATAGGATTGGAGAGGTTCGGTGAGCAAATGAAGACCCTTTGAAGTCATATTGCATGGTACCCATTCCACGGGTCTCAACTCTCCAGGTTTAAGGGATTCTTCCTTCAGCTAAAACATGCATGTGGAACCCAGAGTATGATCAACCGTGTGATCGGGAGACGTGTTCCAATATATCTCAGTTCTCGTCCCCTGGTACTCGGGTGCAACATTCCAGACGCTTTACTAACACTCTGCGGACTTGGAGAGTCAGTGCCTTTAACCTCCTGTTTGGCCCATTTGCAATTTCTGCGGAAGATGAACAGGAATAGGGAGAACCAATGAGAGACTAGCTGGAGATGTCTGGACGGGCAAATTTAACTCTCATTCCCAGCAGGAAGAGGAATTAAACAAAGGCTCAGTGTGCGGTGCCGGAACCAGATTAGGGCCTGAAGCAATCCTGCGGTGTTGCGGCTAGCTCACAAGAAAGCGAGTTGAAGAAAGGAGCTCAGGGGCACTGTAATTCACAAACCTGCAGAGTTATAAATGACAGCTATCGTCCAAAAATATACTGAAGTAAGGCTGCCAACAGAACTTGAAAGCGGGGCAGAATTGCAGGAAACCGATTTCAGGAGGTAGACTGCAATTGCATTTAAAGCATAGGAAAAGAGCAGAACGTCCACAATGATGCATTTGGCCAAAAAGGGCGTATGCGATTTTTCCTGAATATATTCAGGAAAATATATTCAGGAAATATATTCAGGAAAAAACGCATACGCCCTTTTTGGCCAACCAAGCAAGCTTGCAAAGGAAATCTGCACTACAATGAAGTCTCACTTCCCCCCAGTCAAAAGGGACATCTGAAAAAAGTGTAAAATCCAGAAAGGCAGGACAGGCCATGGAGAACTGGGAGCCTTGTTTTGCTGATGGGCGGGATGTCAATTGCCAACAGCCACTCGGGAGAAGTGTATGGTGTTTCCTAAAACATCTAAAAAACAAAGCAGCGGAGCATAGGGCACTTCCACTTATGGTCCTATAGCTTACGGAAATTAAAATCAAAAAGACACAGCCACCCCAAAGTTTGGGATGGCTCTGTTTACAAGATCCTCGTTTACAGTACAAGTTCAATATCGCAGAAAGTGAAAAATAGATAAAGAAGTTGTGGTACTTACGTACAATGCAATATCACTCAGCAATGAAATCTATGTCATCAGGCCCGTAGCAGCATAATGAGTGGATTCAGGTATGATGATTCTAACTGAAATAAGTCACACAGAAAAAGAAACATCATAAGATATCACTAATACACGGAATGTAAACTTGGCTACACAGGAACTGGATTACAAAACAGAACAGGGCCTTAAATTTAGAAAACCAACTTATGCTTGCTTAAGGGGAAAGGTGAGTTGGGGTGCTGCCTAAAACCAGAGTTTGAAATGAGCACAGATAAAGTTCCTTAAGCCAAATATGGAATAGACAAGAGCTACTCCTTACTCAACGAAATGGACTCAACACACCATATTAAACGCTTAAGAATGTACCTGACGAGTAAGTATCTTAAAACCTATGGATTGCTATGTCTCTGAAAGAGAATAAAGCGTGTGTAGAGGGGCATAAACGCAGCAGTGATAGGATTGGAGAGGTTCGGTGAGCAAATGAAGACCCGTTGAAGTCATATTGCATGGTACCCATTCCACGGGTCTCAACTCTCCAGGTTTAAGGTATTCTTCCTTCAGCAAAAACATGCATGTGGAACCCAGAGTATGATCAACCGTGTGATCGGGAGACGTGTTCCAATATGTCTCAGTTCTCGTCCCCTGGTACTCGGGTGCAACATTCCAGACGCTTTACTAACACTCTCCCGACTTGGAGAGTCAGTGCCTTTAAACTCCACTTTGGTCCAGTTTGCAATTTCTGCGGAAGATGAACAGGAATAGGGAGAACTAAAGAGAGACTAGCTGGAGGTGTCTGGACGGGCAAATTTAACTCTCATTCCCACCAGGAAGAGGAATTAAACAAAGGCTCAGTGTGCGGTGCCGGAACCAGATTAGGGCCTGAAGCAATCCTGCGGTGTTGCGGCCAGCTCCCAAGAAAGCGAGTTGAAGAAAGGAGCTCAGGGGCTCTGTAATTCACAAACTTGCAGAGTTATAAATGACAGCTATCGTCCAAAAATATACTGAAGTAAGGCTGCCAAGAGGATTTGAAAGCGGGGCAGAATTGCAGGACACCGATTTCAGGAGGTAGACTGCAATTGCATTTAAAGCATAGGAAAAGAGGCAGAACGTCCACAGTGAGGCACTAGGCCAAAAAGGCCGTATGCGTTTTTTCCTGAATATATTCAGGAAAAAACGCATACGCCCTTTTTGGCCAACCAAGCAAGCATGCAAAGGAAATCTGCACTACAATGAAGTCTCACTTGCCCCCGGTCAAAAGGGCCATCTGAAAAAAGTGTAAAATCCAGAAAGGCAGGACAGGCCATGGAGAACTGGGAGCCTTGTTATGCTGATGGGCGGGATGTAAATTGCCAACAGCCACTGGGGAGAAGTGTATGGTGTTTCCTGAAACATCTAAAAAACAAAGCAACAGAGCCTAGGGCACTTCCACTTATGGTCCTATAGCTTAGGGAAATTAAAATCAAAAAGACACAGCCACCCCAAAGTTTGGGACAGCTCTGTTTACAAGAACCTCGTTTACGGTACAAGTTCAATATCGCAGAAAGTGAAAAATGGATAAAGAAGTTGTGGTACTTACGTACAATGCAATATCACTCAGCAATGAAATCTATGTCATCAGGCCCGTAGCAGCATAATGAGTGGATTCAGGTATGATGATTCTAACTGAAATAAGTCACACAGAAAAAGAAACATAATAAGATATCACTAATACACGGAATGTAAACTTTGCTACAGAGGAACTGGATTACAAATCAGAACAGGGTCTCAAATTTAGAAAACCAACTTATGCTTGCTTAAGCGAAAAGGTGAGTTGGGGTGCTGCATCAAAGCAGTGATTGAAATGAGCACAGATAAAGTTCCTTAAGCCAAATATAGAATAGACAAGAACTACTCCTTGCTCAATGAAATGGACTCAACACCCCATATTAAACGCCTAAGAATGTACCTGACTAGTAAGTATCTTAAAACCTATGGATTGCTATGTCTCTGAAAGAGAATGAAGCGTGTGTACAGGGGCATAAATGCAGCAGTGATAGGATTGGAGAGGTTCGGTGAGCAAATGAAGACCCTTTGAAGTCATATTGCATGGTACCCATTCCACGGGTCTCAACTCTCCAGGTTTAAGGGATTCTTCCTTCAGCTAAAACATGCATGTGGAACCCAGAGTATGATCAACCGTGTGATCGGGAGACGTGTTCCAATATATCTCAGTTCTCGTCCCCTGGTACTCGGGTGCAACATTCCAGACGCTTTACTAACACTCTGCGGACTTGGAGAGTCAGTGCCTTTAACCTCCTGTTTGGCCCATTTGCAATTTCTGCGGAAGATGAACAGGAATAGGGAGAACCAATGAGAGACTAGCTGGAGATGTCTGGACGGGCAAATTTAACTCTCATTCCCAGCAGGAAGAGGAATTAAACAAAGGCTCAGTGTGCGGTGCCGGAACCAGATTAGGGCCTGAAGCAATCCTGCGGTGTTGCGGCTAGCTCACAAGAAAGCGAGTTGAAGAAAGGAGCTCAGGGGCACTGTAATTCACAAACCTGCAGAGTTATAAATGACAGCTATCGTCCAAAAATATACTGAAGTAAGGCTGCCAACAGAACTTGAAAGCGGGGCAGAATTGCAGGAAACCGATTTCAGGAGGTAGACTGCAATTGCATTTAAAGCATAGGAAAAGAGCAGAACGTCCACAATGATGCATTTGGCCAAAAAGGGCGTATGCGATTTTTCCTGAATATATTCAGGAAAATATATTCAGGAAATATATTCAGGAAAAAACGCATACGCCCTTTTTGGCCAACCAAGCAAGCTTGCAAAGGAAATCTGCACTACAATGAAGTCTCACTTCCCCCCAGTCAAAAGGGACATCTGAAAAAAGTGTAAAATCCAGAAAGGCAGGACAGGCCATGGAGAACTGGGAGCCTTGTTTTGCTGATGGGCGGGATGTCAATTGCCAACAGCCACTCGGGAGAAGTGTATGGTGTTTCCTAAAACATCTAAAAAACAAAGCAGCGGAGCATAGGGCACTTCCACTTATGGTCCTATAGCTTACGGAAATTAAAATCAAAAAGACACAGCCACCCCAAAGTTTGGGATGGCTCTGTTTACAAGATCCTCGTTTACAGTACAAGTTCAATATCGCAGAAAGTGAAAAATAGATAAAGAAGTTGTGGTACTTACGTACAATGCAATATCACTCAGCAATGAAATCTATGTCATCAGGCCCGTAGCAGCATAATGAGTGGATTCAGGTATGATGATTCTAACTGAAATAAGTCACACAGAAAAAGAAACATCATAAGATATCACTAATACACGGAATGTAAACTTGGCTACACAGGAACTGGATTACAAAACAGAACAGGGCCTTAAATTTAGAAAACCAACTTATGCTTGCTTAAGGGGAAAGGTGAGTTGGGGTGCTGCCTAAAACCAGAGTTTGAAATGAGCACAGATAAAGTTCCTTAAGCCAAATATGGAATAGACAAGAGCTACTCCTTACTCAACGAAATGGACTCAACACACCATATTAAACGCTTAAGAATGTACCTGACGAGTAAGTATCTTAAAACCTATGGATTGCTATGTCTCTGAAAGAGAATAAAGCGTGTGTAGAGGGGCATAAACGCAGCAGTGATAGGATTGGAGAGGTTCGGTGAGCAAATGAAGACCCGTTGAAGTCATATTGCATGGTACCCATTCCACGGGTCTCAACTCTCCAGGTTTAAGGTATTCTTCCTTCAGCAAAAACATGCATGTGGAACCCAGAGTATGATCAACCGTGTGATCGGGAGACGTGTTCCAATATGTCTCAGTTCTCGTCCCCTGGTACTCGGGTGCAACATTCCAGACGCTTTACTAACACTCTCCCGACTTGGAGAGTCAGTGCCTTTAAACTCCACTTTGGTCCAGTTTGCAATTTCTGCGGAAGATGAACAGGAATAGGGAGAACTAAAGAGAGACTAGCTGGAGGTGTCTGGACGGGCAAATTTAACTCTCATTCCCACCAGGAAGAGGAATTAACCAAAGGCTCAGCGTGCGGTGCTGGAACCAGATTAGGGCCTGAAGCAATCCTGCGGTGTTGCGGCCAGCTCACAAGAAAGCGAGTTGAAGAAAGGAGCTCAGGGGCACTGTAATTCACAATCCTGCAGAGTTATAAATGACAGCTATCGTCCAAAAATATACTGAAGTAAGGCTGCCAACAAAACATGAAAGTGGGGCAGAATTGCAGGAAACCGATTTCAGGAGGTAGACTGCAATTGCATTTAAAGCATAGGAAAAGAGCAGAACGTCCACAATGATGCATTTGGCCAAAAAGGGCGTATGCGTTTTTTCCTGAATATATTCAGGGAAAAAACGCATACGCCCTTTTTGGCCAACCAAGCAAGCTCGCAAAGGAAATCTGCACTACAATGAAGTCTCACTTCCCCCCGGTCAAAAGGGCCATCTGAAAAAAGTGTAAAATCCAGAAAGGCAGGACAGGCCATGGAGAACTGGGAGCCTTGTTATGCTGATGGGCGGGATGTAAATTGCCAACAGCCACTTGGGAGAAGTGTATGGTGTTTCCTGAAACATCTAAAAAACAAAGCAACAGAGCCTAGGGCACTTCCACTTATGGTCCTATAGCTTAGGGAAATTCAAATCAAAAAGACACAGCCACCCCAAAATTTAGGATGAATCTGTTTACAAGAACCTGGTTTACGGTACAAGCTAAATATCGCAGAAAGTGAAAAATGGATAAAGAAGTTGTGGTACTTACGTACAATGCAATATCACTCAGCAATGAAATCTATGTCATCAGGCCCATAGCAGCATAATGAGTGGATTCAGGTATGATGATTCTAACTGAAATAAGTCACACAGAAAAAGAAACATCATAAGATATCACTAATACATGGAATGTAAACTTGGCTACACAGGAACTGGATTACAAAACAGAACAGGGTCTCAAATTTAGAAAACCAACTTATGCTTGCTTAAGGGGAAAGGTGAGTTGGGGTGCTGCATAAAACAAGAGATTGAAATGAGCACAGATAAAGTTCCTTAAGCCAAATATGGAATAGACAAGAGCTACTCCTTGCTCAACGAAATGGACTCAACACCCCATATTAAATGCCTAAGAATGTACCTGACTAGTAAGTATCTTAAAAGCTATGGATTGCTATGTCTCCGAAAGAGAATCAAGCGTGTGTACAGGGGCATAAACCTAGCAGTGATAGGATTGGAGAGGTTCGGTGAGCAAATGAAGACCCTTTGAAATCATATTGCATGGTACCCATTCCACGGGTCTCAACTCTCCAGGTTTAAGGGATTCTGCCTTCAGCTAAAACATGCATGTGGATCCAGAGTATGATCAACCGTATGATCGGGAGACGTGTTCCAATATGTCTCAGTTCTCGTCCTCTGGTACTCGGGTGCAACATTCCAGACGCTTTACTAACACTCTCCCGACTTTTAGAGTCAGTGCCTTTAACCTCCTGTTTGGCCCAGTTTGCAATTTCTGCGGAAGATGAACAGGAATAGGGAGAACCAATGAGAGACTAGCTGGAGGTGTCTGGACGGGCAAATTTAACTCTCATTTCCCACCAGGAAGAGGAATTAACCAAAGGCTCAGCGTGCCTTGCCGGAACCAGATTAGGGCCTGAAGCAATCCTGCGGTGTTGCGGCCAGCTCACAAGAAAGCGAGTTGAAGAAAGGAGCTCAGGGGCACTGTAATTCACAAACCTGCAGAGTTATAAATGACAGCTATCGTCCAAAAATATACTGAAGTAAGGCTGCCAAGAGGACTTGAAAGCGGGGCAGAATTGCAGGAAACCGATTTCAGGAGGTAGACTGGAATTGCATTTAAAGCATAGGAAAAGAGGCAGAACATCGACAATGAGGCACTTGGCCAAAAAGGGCGTATGCGTTTTTTCCTGAATATATTCAGGAAAAACGCATACGCCCTTTTTGGCTAACCAAGCAAGCTTGCAAAGGAAATCTGCACTACAATGAAGTCACACTTCCCCCCGGTCAAAAGGGCCATCTGAAAAAAGTGTAAAATACAGAAAGGCAGGACAGGCCATGGAGAACTTGGAGCCTTGTTATGCTGATGGGCGGGATGTAAATTGCCAACAGCCACTCCTGAGAAGTGTATGGTGTTTATGAAAAATCTAAAAAACAAAGCAACAGAGCCTAGGGCAAGTCCACTTATGGTCCTATAGCTTACGGAAACTAAAATCAAAAAGACACAGCCACCGCAAAGTTTGGGACGGCTCTGTTTACAAGAAATTCGTTTACGGTACAAGTTCAATATCGCAGAAAGTGAAAAATGGATAAAGAAGTTGTGGTACTTATGTACAATGCAATATCACTCAGCAATGAAATCTATGTCATCAGGCCCGTAGCAGCATAATGAGTGGATTCAGGTATGATGATTCCAACTGAAATAAGTCACACAGAAAAAGAAACATCATAAGATATCACTAATACACGGAATGTAAACTTGGCTACACAGGAACTGGATTACAAATCAGAACAGGGTCTCAAATTTAGAAAACCAACTTATGCTTGCTTAAGCGAAAAGGTGAGTTGGGGTGCTGCATCAAAGCAGAGATTGAAATGAGCACAGATAAAGTTCCTTAAGCCAAATATGGAATAGACAAGAGCTACTCCTTGCTCAACGAAATGGACTCAACACCCCATATTAAACGCCTAAGAATGTACCTGACTAGTAAGTATCTTAAAAGCTATGGATTGCTATGTCTCCGAAAGAGAATCAAGCGTGTGTACAGGGGCATAAACCTAGCGGTGATAGGATTGGAGAGGTTCGGTGAGCAAATGAAGACCCTTTGAAATCATATTGCATGGTACCCATTCCACGGGTCTCAACTCTCCAGGTTTAAGGGATTCTGCCTTCAGCTAAAACATGCATGTGGATCCAGAGTATGATCAACCATATGATCGGGAGACGTGTTCCAATATGTCTCAGTTCTCGTCCTCTGGTACTCGGGTGCAACATTCCAGACGCTTTACTAACACTCTCCCGACTTTTAGAGTCAGTGCCTTTAACCTCCTGTTTGGCCCAGTTTGCAATTTCTGCGGAAGATGAACAGGAATAGGGAGAACCAATGAGAGAATAGCTGGAGGTGTCTGGACGGGCAAATTTAACTCTCATTTCCCACCAGGAAGAGGAATTAACCAAAGGCTCAGCATGCCTTGCCGGAACCAGATTAGGGCCTGAAGCAATCCTGCGGTGTTGCGGCCAGCTCACAAGAAAGCGAGTTGAAGAAAGGAGCTCAGGGGCACTGTAATTCACAAACCTGCAGAATTATAAATGACAGCTATCATCCAAAAATATACTGAAGTAAGGCTACCAAGAGGTTTCGAAAGCGGGGCAGAATTGCAGGAAACCGAATTCAGGAGGTAGACTGCAATTGCATTTAAAGCATAGGAAAAGAGGCAGAACGTCCACAATGAGGCACTAGGCCAAAAAGGGCGTATGCGTTTTTTCCTGAATATATTCAGGAAAAAACGCATACGCCCTTTTTGGCCAAGCAAGCAAGCTTGCAAAGGAAATCTGCACTACAATGAAGTCTCACTTGCCCCCGGTCAAAAGGGCCATCTGAAAAAAGTGTAAAATCCAGAAAGGCAGGACAGGCCATGGAGAACTGGGAGCCTTGTTATGCTGATGGGCGGGATGTAAATTGCCAACAGCCACTTGGGAGAAGTGTATGGTGTTTCCTGAAACATCTAAAAAACAAAGCAACAGAGCCTAGGGCACTTCCACTTATGGTCCTATAGCTTATGGAAATTAAAATCAAAAAGACACAGCCACCCCAAAGTTTGGGACAGCTCTGTTTACAAGAACCTCGTTTACGGTACAAGTTTAATATCGCAGAAAGCGAAAAATGGATAAAGAAGTTGTGGTACTTACATACAATGCAATATCACTCAGCAATGAAATCTATGTCATCAGGCCCGTAGCAGCATAATGAGTGGATTCAGGTATGATGATTCTAACTGAAATAAGTCACACAGAAAAAGAAACATCATAAGATATCACTAATACACGGAATGTAAACTTGGCTACAGAGGAACTGGATTACAAATCAGAACAGGGTCTCAAATTTAGAAAACCAACTTATGCTTGCTTAAGCGAAAAGGTGAGTTGGGGTGCTGCATCAAAGCAGTGATTGAAATGAGCACAGATAAAGTTCCTTAAGCCAAATATGGAATAGAAAAGACCTACTCCTTGCTCAACGAAATGGACTCAACACCCCATATTAAACGCCTAAGAATGTACCTGACTAGTAAATATCTTAAAACCTATGGATTGCTATGTCTCTGAAAGAGAATGAAGCGTGTGTACAGGGGCATAAACGCAGCAGTGATAGGATTGGAGAGGTTCGGTGAGCAAATGAAGACCCTTTGAAGTCATATTGCATGGTACCCATTCCACGGGTCTCAACTCTCCAGGTTTAAGGGATTCTTCCTTCAGCTAAAACATGCATGTGGAACCCAGAGTATGATCAACCGTGTGATCGGGAGACGTGTTCCAATATATCTCAGTTCTCGTCCCCTGGTACTCGGGTGCAACATTCCAGACGCTTTACTAACACTCTCCCGACTTGGAGAGTCAGTGCCTTTAACCTCCTGTTTGGCCCATTTGCAATTTCTGCGGAAGATGAACAGGAATAGGGAGAACCAATGAGAGACTAGCTGGAGGTGTCTGGACGGGCAAATTTAACTCTCATTCCCACCAGGAAGAGGAATTAACCAAAGGCTCAGTGTGCGGTGCCGGAACCAGATTAGGGCGTGAAGCAATCCTGCGGTGTTGCGGCCAGCTCACAAGAAAGCGAGTTGAAGAAAGGAGCTCAGGGGCACTGTAATTCACAAACCTGCAGAGTTATAAATGACAGCTATCGTCCAAAAATATACTGAAGTAAGGCTGCCAACAGAACTTGAAAGCGGGGCAGAATTGCAGGAAACCGATTTCAGGAGGTAGACTGCAATTGCATTTAAAGCATAGGAAAAGAGCAGAACGTCCACAATGATGCATTTGGCCAAAAAGGGCGTATGCGTTTTTTCCTGAATATATTCAGGAAAATATATTCAGGAAATATATTCAGGAAAAAACGCATACGCCCTTTTTGGCCAACCAAGCAAGCTCGCAAAGGAAATCTGCACTACAATGAAGTCTCACTTCCCCCCAGTCAAAAGGGACATCTGAAAAAAGTGTAAAATCCAGAAAGGCAGGACAGGCCATGGAGAACTGGGAGCCTTGTTTTGCTGATGGGCGGGATGTCAATTGCCAACAGCCACTCGGGAGAAGTGTATGGTGTTTCCTAAAACATCTAAAAAACAAAGCAGCGGAGCATAGGGCACTTCCACTTATGGTCCTATAGCTTACGGAAATTAAAATCAAAAAGACACAGCCACCCCAAAGTTTGGGATGGCTCTGTTTATAAGATCCTCGTTTACAGTACAAGTTCAATATCGCAGAAAGTGAAAAATAGATAAAGAAGTTGTGGTACTTACGTACAATGCAATATCACTCAGCAATGAAATCTATGTCATCAGGCCCGTAGCAGCATAATGAGTGGATTCAGGTATGATGATTCTAACTGAAATAAGTCACACAGAAAAAGAAACATCATAAGATATCACTAATACACGGAATGTAAACTTGGCTACACAGGAACTGGATTACAAAACAGAACAGGGCCTTAAATTTAGAAAACCAACTTATGCTTGCTTAAGGGGAAAGGTGAGTTGGGGTGCTGCATAAAACCAGAGATTGAAATGAGCACAGATAAAGTTCCTTAAGCCAAATATG
Source organism: Leucopleurus acutus (assembly GCF_964270905.1). Taxonomy (NCBI): domain Eukaryota; kingdom Metazoa; phylum Chordata; class Mammalia; order Artiodactyla; family Delphinidae; genus Leucopleurus; species Leucopleurus acutus. Next base: position 148,475 of record NW_028138929.1, read on the forward strand.
GAATAGACAAGAGCTACTCCTTACTCAACGAAATGGACTCAACACACCATATTAAACGCTTAAGAATGTACCTGACTAGTAAATATCTTAAAACCTATGGATTGCTATGTCTCCGAAAGAGAATCAAGCGTGTGTAGAGGGGCATAAACGCAGCAGTGATAGGATTGGAGAGGTTCGGTGAGCAAATGAAGACCCTTTGAAGTCATATTGCATGGTACCCATTCCACGGGTCTCAACTCTCCAGGTTTAAGGGATTCTTCCTTCAGCTAAAACATGCATGTGGAACCCAGAGTATGATCAACCGTGTGATTGGGAGACGTGTTCCAATATGTCTCATTTCTCATCCTCTGGTACTCGGGTTCAACATTCCAGACGCTTTACTAACACTCTCCCGACTCGGAGAGTCAGTGCCTTTAACCTCCTGTTTGGCCCAGTTTGCAATTTCTGCGGAAGATGAACAGGAATAGGGAGAACCAATGAGAGACTAGCTGGAGGTGTCTGGACGGTCAAATTTAACTCTCATTTCCCACCAGGAAGAGGAATTAACCAAAGGCTCAGCGTGCGGTGCCGGAACCTGATTAGGGCCTGAAGCAATCCAGCGGTGTTGCGGCCACCACAGAAGAAAGCGAGTTGAAGAAAGGAGCTCAGGGGCACTGTAATTCACAAACCTGCAGAGTTATAAATGACAGCTATCGTCCAAAAATATACTGAAGTAAGGCTGCCAAGAGGACTTGAAAGCGGGGCAGAATTGCAGGAAACCGATTTCAGGAGGTAGACTGGATTTGCATTTAAAGCATAGGAAAAGAGGCAGAACGTCGACAATGATGCACTTGGCCAAAAAGTGCGTATGCGTTTTTTCCTGAATATATTCAGGAAAAAACGCATACGCCCTTTTTGGCCAACCAAGCAAGCTTGCAAAGGAAATCTACACCACAATGAAGTCTCCCTTCCCCCCACTCAAAAGGGCCATCTGAAAAAAGTGTAAAATCCAGAAAGGCAGGACAGGCCATGGAGAACTGGGAGCCTTGTTATGCTGATGGGGGGGATGTAAATTGCCAACAGCCACTGGGGAGAAGTGTATGGTGTTTCCTGAAACATCTAAAAAACAAAGCAACAGAGCCTAGGGCACTTCCACTTATGGTCCTATGGCTTAGGGAAATTATGATCAAAAAGACACAGCCACTCCAATGTTTGGGTCGGCTCTATTTACAAGAACCTCGTTTATGGTACAAGTTCATATCACAGAAAGTGAAAAATGGATAAAGAAGTTGTGGTACTTACGTACAATGCAATATCACTCAGCAATGACATCTATGTCATCAGGCCCGTAGCAGCATAATGAGTGGATTTAGGTATGATGATTCTAAATGAAATAAGTCACACAGAAAAAGAAACATGATAAGATATCACTAATACACGGAATGTGAACTTGGCTACACATGAACTTAATTACAAAACAGAACAGGGTCTCAAGTTTAGAAAACCAACTTATGCTTGCTTAAGGGGGAAGGTGAGTTGGGGTGCTGCCTAAAACCAGAGTTTGACATTAGCACAGATACTGTTCCATAAGCCAAATATGTAATAGACAAGACCTACCCCTTGCTCAACAAAATGGACTCAACAATGAGGTATCACCTCACAGCTGATAGAATGGGCATCATCAGAAAATCTACAAACAAAAAATGCTGGAAAGGGTGTGGAGAAAAGGAACCCTTTTCCACTATTGTTGGGAATATAAATTGATACAGTCACTGGAGAACAATATGGAGTTCTTAAGAAACTAACAATAGAATTACCATATGATACAGTAATCCCAGTACTGGACATATACCTAGACAAAACCATAAATCAAAAAGAGACATTCACTGCAATGTTCATTGCATCACTATTTACAATATCGAGGTAATGGAAGCAACCTAAATGCCCACAGACAGACGAATGCATAAAGCTGTGGTACATATATAAAATGGAATATTACTAAGCCATGAAAAGGAATGAAATTGGGTCATTTGTAGAGACGTCGATGGGTCTAGAATCTGTCCTACAGAGTGAAGTAAGTCAGAAAGAGAAAAACAAATCTTGTATATTCATGCATATATGTGGAACCTAGAAAAACTGTACAGATTAACCATTTTGCAAGGCATAAATAGAGCAACAGATGTAGACAACAAATGTATGGACAACAAGGGGGGAAAGCTGTTGGGGGGGTGGTGGTGGGAGGAGTTGAGAGACTGGGATTGGCATGTATACATTTATATGTATAAAATAGATAACCAATAAGAACCTGCTGTATAAAAATATAAAATAAAATTCAAAATTGAAAAGAAATAAAATTTAAAAAATAAAACGGAAAAAACAATTATTCCCTTCACATACATGTATTTATATGAATAAATTATTTCCATGCTTATATCTGTAAATACAAAAAAGAGGAATAAAATCTACCTTGAACCAAAAATGAAAAAGAGAAAAAAAACACAGAACCCACCAGTTCCACAGAGGAAAACCGTATCAGGGCACTTGCTCCAGTTGTAAACAATTCTGAAGTTGGTCAGTGGTGGGGAATCGTCTCCCATTCAGCCAGCAGCCCCCACGCAACAAGCGTCCTCATTGCAAAGCTGGGGCACCGTGCCGAGGCATCTGTGAGTAAACGTGAGTTGAGCCCCAGGCCAGTTGCTGCTGAACTATTCCCACCCATCCCAGGTAAAACACCTGAATATATACAAGGACTTGAAAGCCTAGAGGAAGGGCCATAGAGCCACACGAGTGACAGCATGCCGGCCGACTTGGTGCCTGCAGGCCAGCCAGGATGGTCCTGGCCCTGGGTGCTCTTCTGGAAGATTTCCATTTCCCTGCCTGAGATACCCGTCCTGTCCCTGCCCCCACTGCTTTTTTCCTTCCTCACCTCTGCCCAGGGAGAAATTCCAGCAGCAGGTATGGGTGACACATCCTCTTCTTTAGCAGGTGGCAGCCTGGAAACTGCTGCAGAAAGTCCAGCAGAGCCCCACTCACACTGGGCCACCCACAAAGCCGTGGCCTCTCCCTCCCTCCCACCAGCCCAGCCCCGAGACTGCTGACAGGGCAGAGAAAATGGCGTCAGGCACGGCTGCAGGGGCTCTTGCTGCCTGGAGTGGTATTTATATTGATCTCAACCCAGGCACACCTGGGGAGGGCTGGCTGGCACGGTAAGGCTGCCCAGCTCAGCCAATCATCACCCCTCAGGGGCTCACAGTTGCAGAAAATGGAACTTGCTGAACCGGCCAGGTCCAAGGAACAGGTGTGGGCTCCTGAGAGTCAGGATAGACAAGGGGCTGCAGCTTTGGCTTGTTTTCTAATCATTTTATCTGGCCCATGCGTGGGAGACAACTTCAAGAAAACCCTCTCCTAATGAGAGGAACGCAGGAGTCAGGGAGAGGAGGGGTGGGTGGTGGTTGGAGACAGAGGCCTGGTGCCCTGGGTGCAGTGGAAGTCTCTGGAAGACCAGGTGGAGGGAGGCCGCACAGAGTGATGCCCAGGGTCACAGACCTGTCGCAGCTGCTGTTTGTTAGTTCAAGTCCTGCTCTGAGGTGCTCTGTGTCAGCTCTGAGCGACAGGTGAGCTGGGGGTGCTCTGCAATGAGGGCTATGTGCACGGTTCCTGTGTGCCCAGCCCTGCCACGGTACCTGCAAGGGTAGCTCTGTATCCTGGGAGGGGCCTGACCACGAGAGCCCCGTGGGCTGGGGTGGGGGGTGGGGTACCTGCCCAGGTGAGCTCCATATTCTGGGATTGGTCTGACCACGAGAGCCCCATGGGCTGCTGGGGACCTGGTAAAGGATGTCAGGACAGTCAGTGAAGCCACCGAGGATATACCTCCAGTTGCTCCTAATTCCTACACCCTGCTGGTCATTCTACCAACCACCAGGACATGGTATTCTGTATTAGTCTTCAATGATGCCTTCTTTTGTATTCCATTAGTCCCAGAGTCACAAGAAATTTTGGCTTGTGAGTGGCAGGACTCAACATACAACTAAAACAATACTTCCGGGCCGTCTTGCCCCAAGGGTGCAAAAATTCCCACACTATCTTTGGGGAAACCTTAGCTAAAGACCTAAAAGTTCTACCTCTGGAAAAGGAAACCCTCCTTCAGTACTCAGACGACATTCTGATTGCCAGCCCTACTAAGGAGGCCTCTGAACTACCAAGCCAATAAAGGATAGAAGTTGTCCAAGAAAAAGCTCAAATATCACAGACTGCGGTGACCTGCCTGGGCTTCATTCTCACAGAAGGTCGGAGAAGCCCATCCCAGGAAAGGGAAGAAACCATTTTCGGCCTTACCCCTTTCTAAAACTAGAAGACAGCTTAGGGGTTCCTGGGGAGGCCAGGGTTTGCTGCTTCTGGATCCCTAACTACAGTCTACTAGCTGGGCCTCTATATGAAACACTGAAAGGAAAAGATGATGATCCTTTTGAATAGAATCCAGAAGTGGCCTTTCAAGAATGGAAAGAGCAGTCAATTCAGACCCTTGCCCTGGAACTCCCTAATTTGGCTAAACCCTTTGACCTTTACATTCCCGGTGAAAGCTGAATCGCCATTGGAGAATTAGTGCAAAAACTGGGACCACTTGAAATGGAACAATGCAAGAATGCCATCCAGGTAGGATAAACTATGGTCACCAAGGGGCTTGGCCCACTGCCGCATCTGGCCAAGATACTGGCGGTATCTAAAAACCTGGAAATCAGCAGCCCAAAAGGCCACCTCCCTCCTAAGGGAAAAGGACCCCACGTGGTGATCCTAACCACCAACCATGCCCTGAAGTTGCAGGGTTTGCTCCGTGGGCACACCAACCTCGAGTGCGGAGGCCCTCCAACTCCAACATCCAGAGAGATAACCGGGGGCAACAGGGCACCATGACGACTCGTGTGAACATCACTTGACCTGGAGTTTCTCTCATAAAACAACAAGAGTGTGTCCCAAAAGAGTAGACTACTGCTTGCAGGACTTACTGCACCCAGAGGGGAGCTAATAATCTTGGCGGGGGAACCGTATATCACACTGTCACCATAGAAAAGCCTACAGACACCGTGATGATGGTGGCCAATAAGACTGGCTGGACTCCTGTTTACTTCAAAAGGCTGTTGACTCAGTGGCCATCATGGTCCTTGATCACCACTGACCCTGGACTGCCTGGGAGTTGAGCGGGCAGGGCTCTGACACCTGGTGCTGTTTGTACGTTAATTCAGGGGCCTAATTGAAGAAAGCGCAGACTACTGTTCAGAGCATCTAGGCTGGCAGAAACGGTCAGCCTAAGGTGGCCGAACAAATGTGGGACGGGGTGAAACCGGCCCCCACAGCGTCTCTGCACATCTCTTTCCTGGACCCTTAAAGGTCATTAGAATCTATAACGCTTCCAATGCTGGTGCTCAGGTGGACGAGCAGGGAGGCAGGGGGCCTGGGGACAATCAACGTCACCTGGAGGCTGCTGGGGAGAAGCTCTGACCCTCGCCCCTTGGTATGAGGGCTCCCAACTCAGCACTCAGCAGTTACAGAAGAAGGGTCTGCACCCTCAGCACTCCAAGAATGAGGAACGGGACAAAAGGCAGAGGAGGGGTTTGTCCCCAGCAAAGCCCATTAAAAATCCCTGGGAGATAAAAATAGAATCTGGGCAATAAAGTCAAGTCTAACCTTTTTTATCCTTTGTGCTTTGTCTAATTTCATGTGCTCCTAGGGTCCCGCATGCAGAGGTTCCACACCCGGCACTTCAGACCAGATTTCCTAGTGCAGAATGGCTGGGTCGACACCTCAGCTCCTGGGGCCCAGTGCAGACTCCGCGATATAGAGCCTGAGCTGCAGCCAACCCGGCCCTCGAGAGCTCCGCCCCCTCCCTCCCACTGACTCTGACAGGATCTCTACACAGCAGCCCAGCCCACAGCCCACGGGGTAGTGCATGCTCTCACCTCTCCATTCTCTGATCAAAATATAAAGTTTCCTTTGCTTGTGAACCAAACTCAGTCTCGATCTGTTGGCCCCAATGACACTGGGCAGGGGGACACTTGTTGGGGTCCACTCTGGAGGATCAGTAACAGAAATTGAGACTATTGTAACCTCAATGAACAGATGTGTGAGCCAAACTGTAGTTAACATAGAACAGTGTATAAGGCTCGGGTAAAATAAGATGTTTCTAACGCTTCCATTGGCTATTTCCATCACTTTATTATAAGCAAGTTCAGTGAAAAGGTTTGTCTTATTTGTCAGGTCAATATTAGAGAAACGAAGTGATTTCTTTCCAAGGATGTACATCTAATAATCTTGGTTAAAGCTTCAATCTTGTTTTAAATGCTTTTCCATTGAAAATGATACCTCTCTTTCAGCTCCCCCATTTCTGAGAAGTATAAAATCTTATAATTTATTATTACCAAAGGGGAAAGGTGGGAGGAGGGATAAATTAACAGTTTGGGATTAACACATACACACTGCTATGTATAAAATAGATCATCAACAAGGAACTACTGTATAGCACAGGGAACTACACTCAACATTTTGCAATAACCTATAAGGGGAAATAATCTGAAAAAGAATAGATATTTTTATTGACATCATCTATCAATGACAGTTAAAGTGTAACCTAGGGGAAGCTGGTGGTGAGTGCTTCTGACCCTGAAGACTTCAATCATCTAAAGTTTGGACTCTGCCTACTTCCCAAGGCCCTTAATGAACATATGTGTAGCCGTAGCTTAAAAAATTCCCCAGTTTGGGTTTCGGGGAGACACTGATTTTGAAAAAGCCCTGGTGTTCTCCTTACATGAATGGGACTCTTCCTACTGCTAAAACATGTCTGTCACACCCAGAGGATGGTATACCGTCTGATCGGGAAGAGTTTGGAAAAGGCATCTCATCTCCTCATCTCCTGGTGCTCGGGTTCACCCATCCAGCGTCTTTACTAACAGTCTCCCCACTTGGAGATTGCAGCACTGTCAACATCCTGTTGCGTACAGTTTGGAATTTGTCCAGAGGATGAAGCGGAAGGATGAGGAACAATGAGAGACAAGTCCTAGGTGTTCAGACAGGCACATGTCACTCTAATTTCCAATCAGGAAGACGAATTGACCAAAGGCTAGGGTTGCCCATGGAAACAGTATAGGGCTTGAGGAAATCCCGCTGCTTTGTGGCCAGTTCCCATAAACACAAGTTGAACAATGGAACTCAGGGACAGTAAAATTCACGAAACTGCAGAGTTGAAAATATCCATCACTGAAAAATGTCTTGAGGAAAGTCAGAGAAAAGGACTTGTAAGCAAGGGAGAATGGCAGGAAAGGGATTTGAGGAGGTAGAAAGGACTCGCCATTAAGCACAAGAAAAGGAGCTGAACATTGCCAACATTGCAGTTGGCCAAAAAGGGTGTATGCGTTTTTTTCTGTATATATTCAAGAAAAGGGCATACACTTTTTTAGCCAACCAAACAGGTGGGCACTGGAAGTCAATACTACAAGAGATATCACTTCGCATCAGTCAGAAGAGCCATCCTCATAAAGTGTAAACAACAAAAATGCAGGACAGGGCAAGGAGAAGAGGGAGCCCTGTGAGACTTATAGTGGAAATGTATATTGCCAACGGCCATTCTGGAGAAGTGTATTGTGTTTACTAAAGCATCTAAAAAATGAGCTACAGAGCATAGGGCACTTGCACTCATGGGCGTATATCTTGGGAAAAACAAAAATCGAGAGGACACAGGCACCCCAATGTTTACCCCCTCTCTGTTTAAAAGATCCTCGACTAGGATATAACTTAAATGTCTCTGGAGAGAAAAAATGGATAGAGATGTGGTACTTAGGTAGAGTGGAATATTATTCAGCCTGGAAATCAATGAAATATGGCCAGTTGTAACAACTCCGGAGGAGTTACGTATGATCATTCTAAGTGACATAATTCAAAAAGAAAAAGACACATATCATAAGATATCACTTAAAGGTGGAATCCAAAATGGCTACACATGAAATAAATTACAAAACAAAAACATAGTCAAATATGTAGAAAACACGCATAAGGCTGCTAAACGGGAAAGGTGGGGAGGGGTGAGGCATCATCCAGGAGGTTGAAATTAGCAAAGATACCATTCCAAATACCAAACTGATAATCAACAAGGCCTACACGGTAGCTAAAAGAACTGCACTCAGCACACTCAAGTCACCGGAAAAGAATATATACGACTGGTAAGAATCTGAAAAAGAATTTACTGATGTCTCTCTGTACGTGAATCAAGTGGATGTACAGCAGCAAGAAACAGAGCTTTGAAAATCAGCTGTAACCAATATAGTAATAAATTGAAAAAAATAAACGACAGAGAGACAGAGAAAACCTCTTACAACTTTTCCTCAGGGCCGGTGATGCAACATGGATTGAACACATCTAGACCCACAGCAGGATGAGACATAAGGCTGGAAACTGTTTGCACTAAGAGAAATGTGAGGTTGGGTGAGGAAATGCACACCCTTTAAAGTAATACTACCTGGTACCCATTCAATGGGTCCCAAATCTGCAGGTTCAAGGGATCTTCCTACAGCTAAAACATGCATGGAAAACCCAGAGGACTGTACACCATGTGATCGGGAGATGTGTCTAAAATGCAGCTCATTTATCCTCTCCTGGTGCTCCTGTTCACCATTCCAGCCACGTTACTTAGAATCTCCCCACTTGGAGAATCAGCACATTTCAACTTCTGTTTCACACATTTTGCAAATTGTGAGGAGGATGAACGGGAAGAGGGGGAACCAATGAGAGAATAGTTGTAGGGGTTCGGACGGGCACATATCACTCTAATTTCCCATTAAGAATAAGAATTGCAAAAAGGCTCAGCCCGCCTCGCCCGAGCCAAAATAGGGCCTGAAGCAATCCTGCGGGTTTGAGGCCAGCTCACAAAAGAGCAACTTAAAAAATGGAGCTCAGGGTCACTGCAATTCACAAACCTGCAGAGTTATAAATGAAAACTAACGTCCAAAAATATGTTGAGGTAAGGCAAAGAAGAGGATCTGAATGCAAGACAGAATTGCAAGAAACAGATTTCAAGAGATAGATTGGACTCATCTTTAAAGCACATGAAAAGCGGCAGATTTTCGACAATGATGCAGTTGGCCCAAAAGGGCGTATGCGTTTTTTCCTGATTATATCCAGGAAAAAACGCATACGCACTTTATGGGCAACGAAGCAAGCAAGCAATGCAAATGTGCACAACAAAGAAGTCTCATTTCCCACTGGTCAAAAGGGCCATCCTAAAAAATTGTAAAAACCAGAAATGCAGGACAGGCCATGGAGAACAGGGAGCCTTTATACGCTGATGGGCAGTGTGTGAACTGCCGAGAGCCACTCTGGAGAAGTGTATGGTGGTTCCTAAATCATCTAAAAAACAGAGCTACAGAGCATAGGACACTTCCAATCATGGGAGTATATCTAGGGAAGTCTAAAAATCAACAAGACACAAGCACACCACAGTTTAGGGCTACTCTGTTTACAAGAACCTCAACTTCAGTACACCTTAAATATCCCAGGAAAGAGAACAATGGATAAAGAAGATGTGGTACTTATGTACAATGGAATATCTCTTCACCATGATATCAATGTAATAAGGCTAGTAGAAGGATAAAGAGTGGATTTAGGTCCGATAATACTACTTGAAGTAAGTCAAACAGAAAAAGAAACATATCATAAGATATCACTTATAGAGGGAGGGTAAATATGGCTGCACAAGAAATGAATTACAGAACAGAACAGTGTCTCACATTTAGAAAACACACTTATTTCAGCTTAAGGGGAAAGGAGAGGTGGGGTGATGCATAAAACCAGAGTTTGAAATTAGCACAGATACCGTTCAATAAACCAAATAGATATTAGACAAGATCTACACCTTGCTCAATGAACTGGCCTCAACACACCCTATACACCGCAGAGAAATATATCTGAGTAATAAGAATCTTAAAACCCATGTATTGATATATCTCCATAAGGGAATCAAGTGTGTGCAGAGCGGCACAAACACAGCAGTGAAAATGAGCTAAACCCCATTATAGAAATAAATTTTAAAAACAAAACGCAGAAACAATGAAAGAGAGAAAAATTCTTACAAAATTCGCTCAGGGGCTGTGATGCAACCTGGATTGACCACATATAAACCCACAGCTGGATAAGACATAAGGCTGGACACTTGGGGCTGAGAGGATTGGTGAGCTTTGGTGAGCAACTGCCAAAAGTTTCATGCAATACTTCATGCTACTCATGCCAAGGGTCCCAACACTCCAGGTTGAAGGGAATCTTCCTACAGCTAAACCATGCTTGGGAAACCCAGCGACTGGTATACCATATGATCGGGAAAGGTTTCTAAAACGCACCTCATTTTTCCTCTCCTGGGGCTCCGGATCGACATTCCAGCCGCTTTACTAAAAATATCCCCACATGGAGAGTCAATGCCTTTAAGTTCTGGTATCGCACAGTCTGCAGTTAGTGCGGAGGATGAATGGGAATAGGGGGAACCAGTGAGAAACTAGATGTAGCGGTTTCAATGGGCACATGTCACTCTAATTTCACATCAGTAAGAAGAATAACCCTAACCCTAACCCCTCCCCGAAGCTTTCCCCTCACCCGTCCCCTAATCCTAACCCGTACGCTCACACTAACCCGCGCCCTCACACGTACGCTCCCTCTAAACCATTGGCATACACTCACCTGGACCCTAAACCGTCCCCGTCCCCTAACCCTAACCGTAGCCCGAACCCTAACCCTAACCCTTCCCCGAAATCTTCCCCTCACCCGTCCCCTAATCCTAACCCGTACGCTCACACTAACCCGCCCCTCACACGTACGCTCCCCCAAAACCGCTGTCGTACCATCACCTGGACCCTAAACCGTCCCCGTCCCCTAACCCTAACCCTAGCGCGAACCCTAACCCTAACCCTTCCCCGAAATCTTCCCCTCACCCGTCCCCTAATCCTAACCCATACCCTCACACTAACCCGCGCCCTCACACATTCGCTCCCCCTAAACCGTTTTTGTACGTTCACCTGGACCCTAAACCGTCCCCTAACCCTAACCCTAACCCTAGCCCGAAACCTAACCCTAACCCTTTCCCGAAGCCTTCCCCTCACCCGTCCCCTAATCCTAATCCGTACGCTCACAGTAACCCACGTGCTCACACGTACGCTCCCCCTAAACCGTTGTCGTACCCTCACCTGGACCCTAAACCGTCCCCGTCCCCTAACCCTAACTCTAGCCCGAACCCTAAACCTAACCCTTCCCCGAAGCCTTCCCCTCACACGTCCTCTAATCCTAACCCGTACCCTCACACTAACCCGCGCCCTCACACGTACCCTCCCCCAAAAGCGTTGTCGTACCCTCACGTGGACCCTAAACCGTCCCCATCCCCTAACCCTAACCCTAGCCCGAACCCTAAACCAAACCTTTCCCCGAAGCCTTCCCCTTACTCGTCCCCTAATCCTAACCCGTACGCTCACACTAACCCGGGCTCTCACACGTACGCTCCCCCTAAACCGCTCCCGTACCCTCAACTGGACCCTAAACCGTCCCCGTCCCCTAACCCTAACCCTAGCCCGAACCCTAACCCTACCCCTTCCCCGAAGCCTTCCCCTCACCCGTCCCCTAATCCTAACCCCTACGCTCACACTAAACTGCGCCCTCACACGTACCCTCCCCCTAAAGCGTTGTCGTACCCTCGCCTGGACCCTAAACCGTCCCCGTCCCCTAAACCTAACCCTACACCGAACCCTAACCGTAACCCTTCCCCGAAGCCTTCCCCTCACCCGTCCCCTAATCCTAACCCGTACGCTCACACTAACCCGCGCCCTCACACATACGGTCCTCCTAAAGCATTGTCGTACCCTTACCTGGACCCTAAACCGTCCCCGTCCCCTAACCCTAACCCTAGCCTGAACACTAACCCTAACACTTCCCCAAAACCTTCCCCTCACCCGTCCCCTAATCCTAACCCGTACGCTCACACTAACCCACGCCCTCACACGTACCCTCCCCCTAAAGCGCTGTCGTACCCTCAAATGGACCCTAAACCGTCCCCGTCCCCTAAGCCTAACCCTAGCCCGAACCCTAACCCTAACACTTCCCCGAAGCCTTCCACTCACCCGTCCCCTAATTCTAACCCGTACGCTCACACTAACCCGTGCCCTCACACGTACGCTCCCCCTAAACCGTTGTCATACCCTCACCAGGACCCTAAACCGTCCCCGTCCCCTAGCCCTAAGCTTAGCCAGAACCCTAACCCTAACCCTTCCCCGAAACCTTCCCCTCACCCGTCCCCTAATCCTAACCCGTACGCTCACACTAACCCGCACCCTCACACGTACCCTCCTCCTCAAGCGTTGTCGTACCCTCATCTGGACCCTAAAGCATACCCGTACCCTAACCTTAACCCTAGCTCGATCCCTAACCCTAACCATTCCCCGAAGCCTGCCCCTCATCCGTCCCCTAATCCTAAACCATACGCTCACACTAACCCACGCCCTCACACGTACGCTCCCCCTAAACTGTAGTCGTAACCTCACCTGGACCTAAACCGTCCCTGTCCCCTAACCCTAACCCTAGCCCGAACCCTAAACCTAACCCTTCCCCGAAGCCTTCCCCTCACCCATCCCCTAATCCTAACCCGTACGCTCACACTAACCTGCGCCCTCACACGTACGCTCCCCCTAAACCGTTGTCGTACCCTCACCTGGTCCCTAAACCGTCCCCATCCCCTAACCCTAACCCTAGCCCGAACCCTAACACTAACCCTTCCCCGAAGCCTTCCCCTCACCCGTCCCCTAATCCTAACCCGTACGCTCACACTAACCCGCGCCCTCACACGTACAGTCCCCTTAAACCATAGTCGTACACTCACCTGGACCCTAAACCGTCCCCGTCCCCGTCCCCTAACCCTAGACCGAACCCTAACCCTAAACCTTCCCCGAAGCCTTACCCTCACCCGTCTCCTATCCTAACAGGTACGCTCACACTAACCCACGCCCTCACACGTACGCTCCCCCTAAGCCGTTGTCGTACCCTCACCTGGAACCTAAATGGTCCCCGTCTCCTAAACCTAACCCTAGCCCTAGCCCGAACCCTAACCCTAACCCTTCCCCGAAGCCTTCTCCTCAACCGTCCCCTAATCCTAACCCGTACGCTCACACTAACCCGCGCCCTCACACGTACGCTCCCCCTAAACCGTTGTCGTACCCTCACCAGGAACCTAAACCGTCCCCGTCCCCTAAACCTAACCCTAGCCCGAACCCTAATCCTAACACTTCCCCGAAGCCTTCCCCTCACCCGTCCCCTAATCCTAACCCGTACCCTCACACTAACCCGCGCCCTCACACGTACCCTCCCCCTAAAGCGTTGTCGTACACTCACCTCGACCCTAAACCGTCCTCGTCCCCTAACACTAACCCTAGCCCGAACCCTAACCCTAACCCTTCCCCAAAGCTTTCCCTTCACCCGTCCCCTAATCCTAACCCGTACCCTCACACTAACACGCGCCCTCACACGTACGCTCCCCCTAAACCGTTGTCATACCCTCACCTGGACCCTAAACCGTCCCTGTCCACTAACCCTAACCCTAGCCCGAACCCTAACCCTAACCCTTCCCCGAAGCCTTCCCCTCACACATCACCTAATCCTACCCCGTACGCTCACACTAACCCGCTACCTCACACGTACGCTCCCCCTAAAGCGTTGTCGTACCCTCACCTGGACCCTAAACTGTCCCCGTCCCCTAACCTTAACCCTAGCCCGAACCCTAAACCTAACCCTTCCCCAAAGCCTTCCCCTCACCCGTCCCCTAATCCTAACCCGTACGGTCACACTAACCCACGCCCTCACACGTACGCTTCCCCTAAAATGTTGTCGTACCCTCACGTGGACCCTAAACCATCCCCGTCCCTTAACCTTAACCCTAGCCCGAACCCTAGCCCTAACCCTTCCCCGAAGCCTTCCCCTCACCCGTCCCCTAATCCTAACATGTACCCTCACACTAACCCGCGCCCTCACACATTCGCTCCCCCTAAACCGTTGTCTTACCCTCACCTGGACCCTAAACAGTCCCCGTCACCTAACCCTAACCCTAGCCCCTACCCTAAACCTAACGCTTCCCCGAAGCCTTCCCCTCACCCGTCCCCTAATCCTAACACATATGCTCACACTAACCCGTGCCCTCACACGTACGCTGCCCCTAAACCGTTGTCGTACCCTCACCTGGACCCTAAAACGTCCCCGTCCCCTAAACCTAACCCTAGCCCGAACCCTAAACCTAACCCTTCCCCGAAGCCTTCCCCTCACCCATCCCCTAATCCTAACCCATACGCTCACACTAACCCGCGCCCTCACACGTACGTTCCCCCTAAACCGTTGTCGTATCCTCACCTGAACCGTAAACCGTCCCCGTCCCCTAACCCTAACACTGGCCCGAACCCTAAACCTCACCCTTCCCCGAAGCCTTCCTCTCACACGTCCCCTAATCCTAATCCGTACGCTCACACTAACCCGCACCCTCACACGTAGCCTCCCCCTAAACCATTGTCGTACCCTCACCTGGACCCTAAACCGTCCCCGTCCCCTAACCCTAAACCTAGCCCGAACCCTAACCCTAACCCTTCCCCGAAGCCTTCCCCTCACCCTTCCCCTAATCCTATCCCGTACGCTCACACTAACCCACGCCTTCACACGTACCCTCCCCCTAAAGCGTTGTCGTACCCTCACCTGGACCCTAAACCTTCCCCGTCCCCTAACCCTAACCCTAGCCCGAACACTAACCCTAACACTTCCCCAAAACCTTCCCCTCACCCGTCCCCTACTCCTAACCCGTACGCTCACACTAACCCACGCCCTCACACGTACCCTCCCCCTAAAGCGCTGTCGTACCCTCAACTGGACCCTAAACCGTCCCCGTCCCCTAAGCCTAACCCTAGCCCGAACCCTAACCCTAACACTTCCCCGAAGCCTTCCCTTCACCCGTCCCCTAATTCTAACCCGTACGCTCACACTAACCTGCGCCCTCACACGTACGCTCCCCCTAAACCGTTGTCATACCCTCACCAGGACCCTATACCGTCCCCGTCCCCTAGCCCTAAGCTTAGCCAGAACCCTAACCCTAACCCTTCCCCGAAGCCTTCCCCTCACCCGTCCCCTAATCCTAACCCGTACGCTCACACTAACCCGCACCCTCACACGTACCCTCCTCCTAAAGCGTTGTCGCACCCTCATCTGGACCATAAACCATCCCCGTAACCTAACCTTAACCCTAGCTCGAACCCTAACCCTAACCATTCCCCGAAGCCTGCCCCTCACCCGTCCCCTAATCCTAAACCATAAGCTCACACTAACCCACGCCCTCACACGTACGCTCCCCCTAAACTGTTGTCGTAACCTCACCTGGACCTAAACCGTCCCTGTCCCCTAACCCTAACCCTAGCCCGAACCCTAACCCTAACCCTTCCCCGAAGCCTTCCCCTCACCCGTCCCCTAATCCTAACCCGTACGCTCACACTAACCTGCGCCCTCACACGTACGCTCCGCCTAAACCGTTGTCATACCCTGACCTGGTCCCTAAACCGTCCCCGTCCCCTAACCCTAACCCTAGCCCGTACCCTAAACCTTACGCTTCCCCGAAGCCTTCCCCTCACCCGTCCCTTAATCCTAACACATATGCTCACACTAACCCGTGCCCTCACACGTACACTGCCCCTAAACCGTTGTCGTACCCTCACCTGGACCCTAAAACGTCCCCGTCCCCTAACCCTAACCCTAGCCCGAACCCTAAACCTAACCCTTCCCCGAAGCCTTCCCCTCACCCATCCCCTAATCCTAACCCATACGCTCACACTAACCCGCGCCCTCACATGTACGCTCCCCCTAAACCGTTGTCGTATCCTCACCTGGACCGTAAACCGTCCCCATCCCCTAAACCTAACCCTGGCCCGAACCCTAAACCTAACCCTTCCCTGAAGCCTTCCCCTCACCCGTCCCCTAATCCTAACCCGTAGGCTCACACTAACCCGCGCCCTCACACGTACCCTCCCCCTAAAGCGTTGTCGTACCCTCATCTGGACCCTAAACCGTCCCCGTCCCCTAACCCTTAACCTAGCCCGAACCCTAACTCTAACACTTCCCCGAAGCCTTCCCCTCACCCTTCCCCTAATCCTAACCCGTACGCTCACACTATCCCGCGCCCTCACAGGTAACCTCCCCCTAAAGCGTTGTCGTACCCTCACCTGGACCCTAAACCTTCCCCGTCCCCTAACCCTAACCCTAACCCTAACCCTAAGCTTAGTCAGAACCCTAACCCTAACCCTTCCCCGAAGCCTTCCCCTCACCCGTCCCCTAATCCTAACCCGTACGCTCACAGTAACCCATGCCCTCACACGTACTCTCCCCCTAAACTGTTGTCGTAACCTCACCTGGACCCTAAACCGTCCCCGTCCCCTAACCCTAACCCTAGCCTGTACCCTAACCCTAACCCTTCCCCGAAGCCTTCCCCTCACCCGTCCCCTAATCCTAACCCGTACGCTCACACTAACCCGCGCCCTCACAGGTACCCTCCCCCTAAAGCGTTGTCGTACCCTCACCTTGACCCTAAACCGTCCACATCCCCTAACCGTAACCCTAGCCCGACACCTAACCCTAACACTTCCCCGAAGCCTTCCCCTCAACCGTCCCCTAATCCTAACCCGTACGCTCACACTAACCCGCACCCTCACATGGACCCTCCTCCTAAAGCGTTGTCGTACCCTTATCTGGACCCTAAACCATCCCCGTACCCTAACCTTAACCCTAGCTCGATCCCTAACCCTAACCATTCCCCGAAGCCTGCCCCTCACCCGTCCCCTAATCCTAAACCATACGCTCACACTAACCCACGCCCTCACACGTACGCTCCCCCTAAAATGTTGTCGTATACTCACCTGGACCTAAACCGTCCCTGTCCCCTAACCCTAACCCTAGCCCGAACCCTAACCCTAACACTTCCCCGAAGCCTTCCCCTCACCTGTCCCCTAATCCTAACCCGTACGCTCACACTAACCTGCGCCCTCACACGTACGCTCCGCCTAAACCGTTGTCGTACGCTCACCTTGTCCCTAAACCGTCCCCGTCCCATAAACCTAACCCTAGCCCGAACCCTAACACTAACCCTTCCCTGAATCCTTCCCCTTACCCGTCCCCTAATCCTAACCCACACGCTCACACTAACCCGCGCCCTCACACGTATCCTCCCCGTAAACCGTTGTCGTAACCTCACCTGGACCCTAAATCATCCCCGTCCCCGTCCCCTAACCCTAGCACGAACCCTAACACTAACCCTTCCCCGAAGCCTTCCCCTCACCCGTCCCCTAATCCTAACCCGTACGCTCACACTAACCCACGCCCTCACACGTACGCTCCCCCTAAACCGTTGTCGTACCCTAACCTGGACACAAAATGATCCCCGTCCCCTAAACCTAACCCTAGCCCTAGCCCGAACCCTAACCCTAAACCTTCCCCAAAGCCTTCCCCTCACCCGTCCCCTAATCCTAACCCGTACGCTCACACTAACCCAAGCCCTCACACGTACGCTCCCCCTAAAGCGTTGTCGTACCCCCACCTGGACCCTAAACCGTCCCCGTCCCCTAACCCTAACCCTAGCCCGAACCCTAAACCTAACGCTTCCCCGAAGCCTTCCCCTCACCCGTCCTCTAATCCTAACCCATATGCACACACTAACCCGCGCCCTCACACGTACGCTCCCCCTAAACCGCTGTCGTACCCTCACCTGGACCCTAAAACCTCCCCGTCCCCTAAACCTAACCCTAGCCCGAACCCTAACCCTAACCCTTCCCCGAAGCCTTCCCCTCACCCATCCCTTAATCCTAACCCATACGCTCACACTAACCTGCGCCCTCACACGTACCCTCCCCCTAAACCGTTGTCGTATCCTCACCTGGACTGTAAACCGTCCCCGTCCGCTAACACTAACCCTAGCCCGAACCCTAACCCTAACCCTTCCCCGAAGCCTTCCCCTCACCCGTCCCCTAATCCTAACCCGTACGCTCACACTAACCCGCACCCTCACACGTACCCTCCTCCTAAAGAGTTGTCGTACCCTCATCTGGACCATAAACCATCCCCGTAACCTTACCTTAACCCTAGCTCGAACCCTAACCCTAACCATTCCCCGAAGCCTGCCCCTCACCCGTCCCCTAATCCTAAACCATAAGCTCACACTAACCCACGCCCTCACACGTACGCTCCCCCTAAACTGTTGTCGTAACCTCACCTGGACCTAAACCGTCCCTGTCCCCTAACCCTAACCGTAGCCCGAACCCTAACCCTAACCCTTCCCCGAAGCCTTCCCCTCACCCATCCCCTAATTCTAACCCGTACGCTCACACTAACCTGCGCCCTCACACGTACGCTCCGCCTAAACCGTTGTCGTACCCTGACCTGGTCCCTAAACCGTCCCCGTCCCCTAACCCTAACCCTAGCCCGTACCCTAAACCTTACGCTTCACCGAAGCCTTCCCCTCACCCGTCCCTTAATCCTAACACATATGCTCACACTAACCCGTGCCCTCACACGTACACTGCCCCTAAACCGTTGTCGTACCCTCACCTGGACCCTAAAACGTCCCCGTCCCCTAACCCTAACCCTAGCCCGAACCCTAAACCTAACCCTTCCCCGAAGCCTTCCCCTCACCCATCCCCTAATCCTAACCCATACGCTCACACTAACCCGCGCCCTCACATGTACGCTCCCCCTAAACCGTTGTCGTATCCTCACCTGGACCGTAAACCGTCCCCGTCCCCTAAACCTAAACCTGGCCCGAACCCTAAACCTAACCCTTCCCCGAAGCCTTCCCCTCACCCGTCCCCTAATCCTAACCCGTAGGCTCACACTAACCCGCGCCCTCACACGTACCCTCCCCCTAAAGCGTTGTCGTACCCTCATCTGGACCCTAAACCGTCCCCGTCCCCTAACCCTTAACCTAGCCCGAACCCTAACTCTAACACTTCCCCGAAGCCTTCCCCTCACCCTTCCCCTAATCCTAACCCGTACGCTCACACTATCCCGCTCCCTCACAGGTACCCTCCCCCTAAAGCGTTGTCGTACCCTCACCTGGACCCTAAACCTTCCCCGTCCCCTAACCCTAACCCTAGCCCGAACACTAGCCCTAACACTTCCCCAAAAACTTCCCCTCACCCGTCCCCTAATCCTAACCCGTACGCTCACACTAACCCACACCCTCACACGTACCCTCCCCCTAAAGCGCTGTTGTACCCTCAACTGGACCCTAAACCGTCCCCGTCCCGTAAGCCTAACCCTAGCCTGAACCCTTACCCTAACACTTCCCCGAAGCCTTCCCCTCACCCGTCCCCTAATTCTAACCCGTACGCTCACACTAACCCGCGCCCTCACACGTACGCTCCCCCTAAACCGTTGTCATACCCTCACCAGGACCCTAAACCGTCCCCGTCCCCTAGCCCTAAGCTTAGTCAGAACCCTAACCCTAACCTTTCCCCGAAGCCTTCCCCTCACCCGTCCCCTAATCCTAACCCGTACGCTCACAGTAACCCATGCCCTCACACGTACTCTCCCCCTAAACTGTTGTCGTAACCTCACCTGGACCCTAAACCGTCCCCGTCCCCTAACCCTAACCCTAGCCCGTACCCTAACCCTAACCCTTCCCTGAAGCCTTCCCCTCACCCGTCCCCTAATCCTAACCCGTACGCTCACACTAACCCGTGCCCTCACAGGTACCCTCCCCCTAAAGCGTTGTCGTACCCTCACCTTGACCCTAAACCGTCCACATCCCCTAACCGTAACCCTAGCCCGACACCTAACCCTAACACTTCCCTGAAGCCTTCCCCTCACCCGTCCCCTAATCCTAACCCGTACGCTCACACTAACCCACGCGCTCACACGTATGCTTCCCCTAAAATGTTGTCGTACCCTCACCTGGACCCTAAACCGTCCCCGTCCCCTAACCCTAACCCTAGCCCGAACCCTAACCCTAACCCTTCCCCGAAACCTTCCCCTCACCCATCCCCTAATCCTAATCCGTACGCTCACACTAACCTGCGCCCTCACACGTACGCTCCCCCTAAACCGTTGTCGTACCCTCACCTGGTCCCTAAACCGTCCCCATCCCCTAACCCTAACCCTAGCCCGAACCCGAACACTAACCCTTCCCCGAAACCTTCCCCTCACCCGTCCCCTAATCCTAACCCGTACGCTCACACTAACCCGCGCCCTCACACGTACAGTCCCCTTAGACCATAGTCGTACACTCACCTGGACCCTAAACCGTCCCCGTCCCCGTCCCCTAACCCTAGACCGAACCCTAACCCTAAACCTTCCCCGAAGCCTTCCCCTCACCCGTCTCCTATCCTAACAGGTACGCTCACACTAACCCACGCCCTCACACGTACGCTCCCCCTAAGCCGTTGTCGTACCCTCACCTGGACCCTAAATGGTCCCCGTCTCCTAAACCTAACCCTAGCCCGAACCCTAATCCTAACACTTCCCCGAAGCCTTCCCCTCACCCGTCCCCTAATCCTAACCCGTACCCTCACACTAACCCGCGCCCTCACACGTACCCTCCCCCTAAAGCGTTGTCGTACACTCACCTCGACCCTAAACCGTCCCCGTCCCCTAACCCTAACCCTAGCCCGAACCCTAACCCTAACCCTTCCCCAAAGCTTTCCCTTCACCCGTCCCCTAATCCTAACCCGTACCCTCACACTAACACGCGCCCTCACACGTACGCTCCCCCTAAACCGTTGTCATACCCTCACCTGGACCCTAAACCGTCCCTGTCCACTAACCCTAACCCTAGCCCGAACCCTAACCCTAACCCTTCCCCGAAGCCTTCCCCTCACACATCACCTAATCCTAACCCGTACGCTCACACTAACCCGCTACCTCACACGTACGCTCCCCCTAAAGCGTTGTCGTACCCTCACCTGGACCCTAAATGGTCCCCGTCTCCTAAACCTAACCCTAGCCCTAGCCCGAACCCTAACCCTAACCCTTCCCCGAAGCCTTCTCTTCACCCGTCCCCTAATCCTAACCCGTACGCTCACACTAACCCGTGCCCTCACACGTACGCTTCCCCTAAAATGTTGTCGTAACCTCACGTGGACCCTAAACCGTCCCCGTCCCTTAACCTTAACCCTAGCCCGAACCCTAGCCCTAACACTTCCCCGAAGCCTTCCCCTCACCCGTCCCCTAATCCTAACACGTACCCTCACACTAACCCGCGCCCTCACACATTCGCTCCCCCTAAACCGTTGTCGTACCCTCACCTGGACCCTAAACCGTCCCCGTCACCTAACCCTAACCCTAACCCTAACCCTAACCCTAACCCTAACCCTAACCCTAACCCATACGCTCACACTAACCCGCGCCCTCACACGTACGTTCCCCCTAAACCGTTGTCGTATCCTCACCTGAACCGTAAACCGTCCCCGTCCCCTAACCCTAACCCTGGCCCGAACCCTAAACCTAACGCTTCCCCGAAGCCTTCCTCTCACCCGTCCCCTAATCCTAACCCGTACGCTCACAATAACCCGCGCCCTCACACGTAGCCTCCCCCTAAAGCATTGTCGTACCCTCACCTGGACCCTAAACCGTCCCCGTCCCCTAACCCTAAACCTAGCCCGAACCCTAACCCTAACCCTTCCCGGAAGCCTTCCCCTCACCCTTCCCCTAATCCTATCCCGTACGCTCACACTAACCCACGCCCTCACACGTACCCTCCCCCTAAAGCGTTGTCGTACCCTCACCTGGACCCTAAACCTTCCCCGTCCCCTAACCCTAACCCTAGCCCGAACACTAACCCTAACACTTCCCCAAAACCTTCCCCTCACCCGTCCCCTAATCCTAACCCGTACGCTCACACTAACCCACGCCCTCACACGTACCCTCCCCCTAAAGCGCTGTCGTACCCTCAACTGGACCCTAAACCGTCCCCGTCCCCTAAGCCTAACCCTAGCCCGAACCCTAACCCTAACACTTCCCCGAAGCCTTCCCTTCACCCGTCCCCTAATTCTAACCCGTACGCTCACACTAACCCGCGCCCTCACACGTACGCTCCCCCTAAACCGTTGTCATACCCACACCTGGACCCTATACCGTCCCCGTCCCCTAGCCCTAAGCTTAGCCAGAACCCTAACCCTAACCCTTCCCCGAAGCCTTCCCCTCACCCGTCCCCTAATCCTAACCCGTACGCTCACACTAACCCGCACCCTCACACGTACCCTCCTCCTAAAGCGTTGTCATACCCTCATCTGGACCATAAACCATCCCCGTAACCTAACCTTTACCCTAGCTCGAACCCTAACCCTAACCATTCCCCGAAGCCTGCCCCTCACCCGTCCCCTAATCCTAAACCATAAGCTCACACTAACCCACGCCCTCACACGTACGCTCCCCCTAAACTGTTGTCGTAACCTCACCTGGACCTAAACCGTCCCTGTCCCCTAACCCTAACCCTAGCCCGAACCCTAACCCTAACCCTTCCCCGAAGCCTTCCCCTCACCCATCCCCTAATCCTAACCCGTACGCTCACACTAACCTGCGCCCTCACACGTACGCTCCGCCTAAACCGTTGTCGTACCCTGACCTGGTCCCTAAACCGTCCCCGTCCCCTAACCCTAACCCTAGCCCGTACCCTAAACCTTACGCTTCCCCGAAGCCTTCCCCTCACCCGTCCCTTAATCCTAACACATATGCTCACACTAACCCGTGCCCTCACACGTACACTGCCCCTAAACCGTTGTCGTACCCTCACCTGAACCCTAAACCGTCCCCGTCCCCTAACCCTAACCCTAGCCCGAACCCTAACTCTAACACTTCCCCAAAGCCTTCCCCTCACCCTTCCCATAATCCTAACCCGTACGCTCACACTATCCCGCGCCCTCACATGTACCCTCCCCCTAAAGCATTGTCGTACCCTCACCTGGACCCTAAACCTTCCCCGTCCCCTAACCCTAACCCTAGCCCGAACACTAGCCCTAACACTTCCCCAAAACCTTCCCCTCACCCGTCCCCTAATCCTAACCCGTACGCTCACACTAACCCACACCCTCACACGTACCCGCCCCCTAAAGCGCTGTCGTACCCTCAACTGGACCCTAAACCGTCCCCGTCCCGTAAGCCTAACCCTAGCCTGAACCCTTACCCTAACACTTCCCCGAAGCCTTCCCCTCACCCGTCCCCTAATTCTAACCCGTACGCTCACACTAACCCGCGCCCTCACACGTACGCTCCCCCTAAACCGTTGTCATACCCTCACCAGGACCCTAAACCGTCCCCGTCCCCTAGCCCTAAGCTTAGTCAGAACCCTAACCCTAACCCTTCCCCGAAGCCTTCCCCTCACCCGTCCCCTAATCCTAACCCGTACGCTCACACTAACCCGCGCCCTCACAGGTACCCTCCCCCTAAAGCGTTGTCGTACCCTCTCCTTGACCCTAAACCGTCCACATCCCCTAACCGTAACCCTAGCCCGACACCTAACCCTAACACTTCCCCGAAGCCTTCCCCTCAACCGTCCCCTAATCCTAACCCGTACGCTCACACTAACCCGCACCCTCACATGGACCCTCCTCCTAAAGCGTTGTCGTACCCTTATCTGGACCCTAAACCATCCCCGTACCCTAACCTTAACCCTAGCTCGATCCCTAACCCTAACCATTCCCCGAAGCCTGCCCCTCACCCGTCCCCTAATCCTAAACCATACGCTCACACTAACCCACGCCCTCACACGTACGCTCCCCCTAAAATGTTGTCGTAAACTCACCTGGACCTAAACCGTCCCTGTCCCCTAACCCTAACCCTAGCCCGAACCCTAACCCTAACACTTCCCCGAAGCCTTCCCCTCACCTGTCCCCTAATCCTAACCCGTACGCTCACACTAACCTGCGCCCTCACACGTACGCTCCGCCTAAACCGTTGTCGTACCCTCACCTTGTCCCTAAACCGTCCCCGTCCCATAAACCTAACCCTAGCCCGAACCCTAACACTAACCCTTCTCTGAATCCTTCCCTTCACCCGTCCCCTAATCCTAACCCACACGCTCACACTAACCCGCGCCCTCACACGTATCCTCCCCGTAAACCGTTGTCGTAACCTCACCTGGACCCTAAACCGTCCCCGTCCCCGTCCCCTAACCCTAGCACGAACCCTAACCCTAACCCTTCCCCGAAGCCTTCCCCTCACCGGTCCCCTAATCCTAACCCGTACGCTCACACTAACCCACGCCCTCACACGTACGCTCCCCCTAAACCGTTGTCGTACCCTAACCTGGACACAAAATGATCCCCGTCCCCTAAACCTAACCCTAGCCCTACCCCGAACCCTAACCCTAACCCTTCCCCAAAGCCTTCCCCTCACCCGTCCCCTAATCCTAACCCGTACGCTCACACTAACCCAAGCCCTCACACGTACGCTCCCCCTAAAGCGTTGTCGTACCCCCACCTGGACCCTAAACCGTCCCCGTCCCCTAACCCTAACCCTAGCCCGAACCCTAAACCTAACGCTTCCCCGAAGCCTTCCCCTCACCTGTCCTCTAATCCTAACCCATATGCACACACTAACCCGCGCCCTCACACGTACGCTCCCCCTAAACCGCTGTCGTACCCTCACCTGGACCCTAAAACCTCCCCGTCCCCTAAACCTAACCCTAGCCCGAACCCTAACCCTAACCCTTCCCCGAAGCCTTCCCCTCACCCATCCCTTAATCCTAACCCATACGCTCACACTAACCTGCGCCCTCACACGTATGCTCCCCCTAAACCGTTGTCGTATCCTCACCTGGACTGTAAACCGTCCCCGTCCGCTAACACTAACCCTAGCCCGAACCCTAACCCTAACCCTTCCCCGAAGCCTTCCCCTCACCCGTCCCCTAATCCTAACCCGTACGCTCACAGTAACCCGTGCCCTCACACATACGCTCCCCCTAAACCGTTGTCGTACCCTCACCTGGACCCTAAACGTCCCCGTCCCCTAACACTAACCCTAGCCCGAACCCTAAACCTAACCCTTCCCCGAAGCCTTCCGCTCACCCGTCCCCTAATCCTAACCCGTACGCTCACACTAACCCGTGCCCTCACACGTACGCTCCCCCTAAACCGTTGTCGTACCCTCACCTGGACCCTAAACAGTCCCCGTCCCCTAACCCTAACCCTAGCCCGAACCCTAAACCTAAAACTTCCCCGAAGCCTTCCCCTCACCCGTCCCCTAATCCTAACCCGTACGCTCACACTAACCCGCGCCGTCACACGTACGCTCCCCCTAAAATGTTGTCGTACCCTCACCTGGACCCTAAACCGTCCCCATCCCCTAACCCTAACCCTAGCCCGAACCCTAACCCTAACCCTTCCCCGAAGCCTTCCCCTCACCCGTCCCCTAATCCTAACCCATACGCTCACACTAACCTGCGCCCTCACACGTACGCTCCCCGTAAACCGTTGTCGTAACCTCACCTGGACCCTAAACCGTCCCCGTCCCCTAACCCTAACCCTAGCCCGAACCCTAGCCCGAACACTTCCACGAAGCCTTCCCCTCACCCGTCCCCTAATCCTAACCCGTACGCTCACACTAACCCACGCGCTCACACGTACGCTTCCCCTAAAATGTTGTCGTACCCTCACCTGGACCCTAAACCGTCCCCGTCCCCTAATCCTAACCCTAGCCCGAACCCTAACCCTAAACCTTCCACGAAGCCTTCCTCTCACCCGTCCCCTAAGCCTAACACGTACCCTCACACTAACCCGCGCCCCCACACATTCGCTCCCCCTAAACCGTTGTCGTACACTCACCTGGACCCTAAACCGTCCCCGTCCCCTAACCCTAACCCTAGCCCGAACCCTAAACCTAACGCTTCCCCGAAGCCGTCCCCTCACCCGTCCCCTAATCCTAACCCATATGCACACACTAACCCACGCCCTCACACGTACGCTCCCCCTAAACCGCTGTCGTACCCTCACCTGGACCCTAAAACGTCCCCGTCCCCTAACCCTAACCCTAGCCCGAACCCTAAACCTAACCCTTCCCCGAAGCCTTCCCCTCACCCATCCCCTAATCCTAACACATACGCTCACACTAACCCGTGCCCTCACACGTACGCTCCCCCTAAACCGTTGTCGTATCCTCACCTGGACCGTAAACCGTCCCCGTCCCCTAAAACTAACCCTAGCCTGAACCCTAACCCTAACACTTCCCCAAAGCCTTCCCCTCACCCGACCCCTAATCCTAACCCGTACGCTCACACTAACCCGCGCCCTCACACGTACCCTCCCCCTAAAGCGTTGTCATACCCTCACCTGGACCCTAAACCGTCCCCGTCCCCTAACCCTAACCCTAGCCCGAACCCTAAGCCTAACCCTTCCCCGAAGCCTTCCCCTCACCCTTCCACTAATCCTAACCCGTACGCTCACACTAACCCGCGCCCTCACACATACCCTTCCCCTAAAGCGTTGTCGTACCTCACCTGGACCCTAAACCTTCCCCGTCCCCTAACCCTAACCCTAGCCCGAACACTAACCCTAACACTTCCCCGAAGCCTTCCCCTCACCCATCCCCTAATGCTAACCCGTACGCTCACACTAACCCGCGCCCTCACACGTACGCTTCCCCTAAACCGTTGTCGTACTCTCACCTGGAACCTAAACCGTCCCCGTACCCTAGCCCTAAGCCTAGCCAGAACCCTAAACCTAACCCTTCCCCGAAGCATTCCCCTCACCCGTCCCCTAATCTTAACCCGTACGCTCACAGTAACCCGTGACCTCACACATACGCTCCCCTTAAAAGGTTGTCGTACCCTCACCTGGACCCTAAATCGTCCCCGTCCCCGTCCCCTAACCCTAACCCTAGCCCGAACACTAAACCTAACCCTTCCCCGAAGCCTTCCCCTCACCCGTCCCCTAACCCTAACCCGTACGCTCACACTAACCCGTGCCCTCACATGTACGCTGCCCATAAACCATTGTCGTACCCTCACCTGGACCCTAAACCGTCCCCATTCCCTAACCCTAACCCTAGCCCGAACCCTAAAACTAACACTTCCCCGAAGCCTTCCCCTCACCCGTCCCCTAATCCTAACCCGTACGCTCACACTAACACGCGCCCTCACACGTACGCTCCCCCTAAACCATTGTCGTACCGTCACCTGTACCCTAAACCGTCCCCGATCCCTAAACCTAACCCTAGCCCGAACCCTAACCCTAACCCTTCGCCGAAGCCTTCCCCTCACCCGTCCCCTAATCCTAACCCGTACGCTCACACTAACCCGCGCCCTCACATGTACGCTCCCCTTAAACCGTTGTCGTACCCTCACATGGACCCTAAACCGGCCCCGTCCCCTAACCCTAACCCTAGCCCGAACCCTTCCACGAAGCCTTCCCCTCATCCGTCCCCTAATCCTAACCCGTACGCTCACACTAACCCACACCCTCACACATTCGCTCCCCCTAAACCGTTGTCCTACCCTCACCTGGACCCGAAACCGTCCCCGTCCCCTAACCCTAACCCTAGCCCGAGCCCTAAACCTAACCCTTCCCCGAAGCCTTCCCCTCACCCGTCCCCTAATCCTAACCCGTAAACTCACACTAACCCGTGTCCTCACACGTACGCTCCCCCTAAGCCGTTGTCGTAACCTCACCTGGACCCTAAACCGTCCCCGTCCCCTAACCCTAACCCTAGCCCGAACCCTAACCCTAACACTTCCCCGAAGCTTTCCCCTCACCCGTCCCCTAATCCTAACCCGTACGCTCACTCTAACCCTCGCCCTCACACGTACCCTTCCCCTAAAGCGTTGTCATACCCTCACCTGGACCCTAAACTGTCCCCGTCCCCTAACCCTAATCCTAGCCCGAACCCTAAGCCTAACCCTTCCCCGAAGCCTTCCCCTCACCCTTCCACTAATCCTAACCCGTACGCTCACACTAACCCGCGCCCTCACACGTACCCTCCCCCTAAAGCGTTGTCGTACCTCACCTGGACCCTAAACCTTTCCCGTCCCCTAATCCTAACCCTAGCCCGAAACCTAACCCTAACACTTCCCCGAAGCCTTCCCCTCACCCGTCCCCTAATCCTAAACCTTACGCTCACACTAACCCACGCCCTCACACGTACCCTCCCCCTAAAGCGCTGTCGTACCCTCAACTGGACCCTAAACCGTCCCCGTCCCCTAACCCTAACCCTAGAACGAACCCTAACCCTAACACTTCCCCGAAGCCTTCCCCTCACCCGTCCCCTAATCCTAACCCGTACGCTCACACTAACCCACGCCCTCACATGTACGCTCCCCCTCAACCATACTCGTACCCTCACCTGAACCCTAAACCGTCCCCGTCCCCTAACCCTAACCCTAGCCCGAACCCTAACCCTAACCCTTCCACGAAGCCTTCCTCTCACCCGTCCCCTAAGCCTAACACGTACCCTCACACTAACCCGCGCCCTCACACATTCGCTCCCCCTAAAACGTTGTCGTAACCTCACCTGGACCCTAAACCGTCCCCGTCCCCTAACCCTAACCCTAGCCCGAACCCTAAACCTAACGCTTCCCGAAAGGCTTCCCCTCACCCGTCCCCTAATCCTAACCCATATGCACACACTAAACCGCGCCCTCACACGTACGCTCCCCCTAAACCGCTGTCGTACCCTCACCTGGACCCTAAAACGTCCCCGTCCCCTAACCCTAACCCTAGCCCGAACCCTAAACCGAACCCTTCCCCGAAGCCTTCCCCTCACCCATCCCCTAATCCTAACACATACGCTCACACTAACCCGCGCCCTCACACGTACGCTCCCCCTAAACCGTTGTCGTATCCTCACCTGGACCGTAAACCGTCCCCGTCCCCTAAAACTAACCCTAGCCTGAACCCTAACCCTAACCCTTCCCCAAAGCCTTCCCCTCACCCGTCCCCTAATCCTAACCCGTACGCTCACACTAACCCGCGCCCTCACACGTACCCTCCCCCTAAAGCGTTGTCATACCCTCACCTGGACCCTAAACCGTCCCCGTCCCCTAACGCTAACCCTAGCCCGAACCCTAAGCCTAACCCTTCCCCGAAGCCTTCCCCTCACCCTTCCACTAATCCTAACCCGTACGCTCACACTAACCCGCGCCCTCACACGTACCCTCCCCCTAAAGCGTTGTCGTACCTCACCTGGACCCTAAACCTTCCCCGTCCCCTAATCCTAACCCTAGCCCGAAACCTATCCCTAACACTTACCCGAAGCCTTCCCCTCACCCGTCCCCTAATCCTAAACCTTACGCTCACACTAACCCGCGCCCTCACACGTACCCTCCCCCTAAAGCGCTGTCGTACCCTCAACTGGACCCTAAACCGTCCCCGTCCCCTAACCCTAACCCTAGCCCGAACCCTAACCCTAACACTTCCCCGAAGCCTTCCCCTCACCCATCCCCTAATGCTAACCCGTACGCTCACACTAACCCGCGCCCTCACACGTACGCTTCCCCTAAACCGTTGTCATACCCTCACCTGGAACCTAAACCGTCCACGTACCCTAGCCCTAAGCCTAGCCAGAACCCTAACCCTAACCCTTCCCCGAAGCCTTCCCCTCACCTGTCCCCTAATCTTAACCCGTATGCTCACAGTAACCCGTGCCCTCACACATACGCTCCCCTTAAAACGTTGTCGTACCCTCACCTGGACCCTAAATCGTCCCCGTCCCCTAACCCTAACCCTAGCCCGAACCCTAAACCTAACCCTTCCCCGAAGCCTTCCCCTCACCCGTCCCCTAACCCTAACCCGTACGCTCACACTAACCCGTGCCCTCACATGTACGCTCCCCATAAACCATTGTCGTACCCTCACCTGGACCCTAAACCGTCCCCATTCCCTAACCCTAACCCTAGCCCGAACCCTAAACCTAACACTTCCCCGAAGCCTTCCCCTCACCCGTCCCCTAATCCTAACCCGTACGCTCACACTAACACGCGCCCTCACACGTACGCTCCCCCTAAACCGTTGTCGTACACTCACCTGTACCCTAAACCGTCCCTGATCCCTAACCCTAACCCTAGCCCGAACCCTAACCCTAACCCTTCCCCAAAGCCTTCCCCTCACCCGTCCCTTAATCCTAACCTGTACGCTCACACTAACCCGTGCCCTCACACGTACGCTCCCCCTAAACTGTTGTCGTACCCTCACCTGGACCCTAAACCGTCCCCATCCCCTAACCCTAACCCTATCCCGAACCCTTCAACGAAGCCTTCCTCTCACACGTCCCCTAATCCTAACCCGTACGCTCACACTAACCCACACCCTCACACATTCGCTCCCCCTAAACCGTTGTCGTACCCTCACCTGGACCCTAAACCATCCCCGTCCCCTAACCCTAAACCTAGCCCGAACCCTAACCCTAACCCTTCCCCGAAGCCTTCCCCTCACCCGTCCCCTAATCCTAACCCGTACGCTCACACTAACCCGCGCCCTCACACGTACACTCCCCGTAAACCATTGTCGTACCCTCACCTGGAGCGAAAACGGTCCCCGTCCCCTAACCCTAACCCTAGCCCGAACCCTAACCCTAACCCTTCCCCGAAGCCTTCCCCTCACCCGTCCCCTAATCCTAACCTGTACGCTCACACTAACCCACGCCCTCACACGTACCCTCCCCCTAAAGCGTTGTCGTACCCTCAACTGGACCCTAAACCGTCCCAGTCCCCTATCCCTAACCCTAGCCCGAACCCTAACCCTAACACTTCCCAGAAGCCTTCCCCTCACACGTCCCCAAATCCTAACACGTACGTTCACACTAACCCGCGCCCTCAAATGTACGCTCCCCCTAAACCGTTGTCGTACCCTCACCTGGACCCTAAACCGTCCCCGTCCCCTAACCCTAACCCTAGCCCGAACCCTAACCCTAACACTTCCCCGAAGCCTTCCCCTCACCCATCCCCTAATCCTAACCCGTACGCTCACACTAACCCGGGCCCTCACGCGTACGCTCCCCCTAAACCGTTGTCGTACCCTCACCTTGACGCTAAATCGTCCCCTTCCCCTAACCCTAACCCTAGCCCGAACCCTAACCCTAACCTTTCCACGAAGCCTTCCCCTCACCCGTCCCATAATCCTAACCCGTACGCTCATACTAACCCGCACCCTCACACATTCGCTCCCCCTAAAGCGTTGTCGTACCCTCACCTGAACCCTAAACCGACCCCGTCCCCTAACCCTAACCCTAGCCCGAACCCTAACCCTAACCCTTCCCCGAAGCCTTCCCCTCACCCGTCCCCTAATCCTAACCCGTACGCTCACACTAACCCGCGCCCTCACACGTACGCTCCCACTAAACCATTGTCGTACCCTCACCTGAACCCTAAACCGTCCCCGTCCCCTAATCCTAACCCTAGCCCGAACCCTAAACCTAACCCTTCCCCGAAGCATTCCCCTCACCCGTCCCCTAACCCTAACCCGTACGCTCACACTACCCTGCACCCTCACACGTATTCTCCCCCTAAACCGTTGTCGTACCCTCACCTGGACCCTAAACCGTCCCCTTCCCCTAACCCTAACCCTAGCCCGAACCCTAACACTTCCCCGAAGCTTTCCCCTCACCCGTCCCCTAATCCTAAACCGTACGCTCACACTAACCCACACCCTCACACGTACCCTCCCCCTAAAGCGCTATCGTACCCTCAACTGGACCCTAAACCGTCCCCATCCCCTAACCCTAACCCTAGCCCGAACCCTAACCCTAAAACTTCCCAGAAGCCTTCCCCTCACCCGTCCCCTAATCCTAACCCGTACGCTCACACTAACACGTGCCCTCACATGTACGCTCCCCCTAAACCGTTGTCGTACCCTCACCTGGACCCTAAACTGTCCCCTTCCCCTAACCCTAACCCTAGCCCGAACCCTAACCCTAACCCTTCCCCGAAGCCTTCCCCTCACCCGTCCCCTAATCCTAACCCATACGCTCACACTAACCTGCGCCCTCACACGTACGCTCCCCGTAAACCGTTGTCGTAACCTCACCTGGACCCTAAACCGTCCCCGTCCCCTAACCCTAACCCTAGCCCGAACCCTAGCCCGAACACTTCCACGAAGCCTTCCCCTCACCCGTCCCCTAATCCTAACCCGTACGCTCACACTAACCCACGCGCTCACACGTACGCTTCCCCTAAAATGTTGTCGTACCCTCACCTGGACCCTAAACCGTCCCCGTCCCCTAATCCTAACCCTAGCCCGAACCCTAACCCTAAACCTTCCACGAAGCCTTCCTCTCACCCGTCCCCTAAGCCTAACACGTACCCTCACACTAACCCGCGCCCCCACACATTCGCTCCCCCTAAACCGTTGTCGTACACTCACCTGGACCCTAAACCGTCCCCGTCCCCTAACCCTAACCCTAGCCCGAACCCTAAACCTAACGCTTCCCCGAAGCCGTCCCCTCACCCGTCCCCTAATCCTAACCCATATGCACACACTAACCCACGCCCTCACACGTACGCTCCCCCTAAACCGCTGTCGTACCCTCACCTGGACCCTAAAACGTCCCCGTCCCCTAACCCTAACCCTAGCCCGAACCCTAAACCTAACCCTTCCCCGAAGCCTTCCCCTCACCCATCCCCTAATCCTAACACATACGCTCACACTAACCCGTGCCCTCACACGTACGCTCCCCCTAAACCGTTGTCGTATCCTCACCTGGACCGTAAACCGTCCCCGTCCCCTAAAACTAACCCTAGCCTGAACCCTAACCCTAACACTTCCCCAAAGCCTTCCCCTCACCCGACCCCTAATCCTAACCCGTACGCTCACACTAACCCGCGCCCTCACACGTACCCTCCCCCTAAAGCGTTGTCATACCCTCACCTGGACCCTAAACCGTCCCCGTCCCCTAACCCTAACCCTAGCCCGAACCCTAAGCCTAACCCTTCCCCGAAGCCTTCCCCTCACCCTTCCACTAATCCTAACCCGTACGCTCACACTAACCCGCGCCCTCACACATACCCTTCCCCTAAAGCGTTGTCGTACCTCACCTGGACCCTAAACCTTCCCCGTCCCCTAACCCTAACCCTAGCCCGAACACTAACCCTAACACTTCCCCGAAGCCTTCCCCTCACCCATCCCCTAATGCTAACCCGTACGCTCACACTAACCCGCGCCCTCACACGTACGCTTCCCCTAAACCGTTGTCGTACTCTCACCTGGAACCTAAACCGTCCCCGTACCCTAGCCCTAAGCCTAGCCAGAACCCTAAACCTAACCCTTCCCCGAAGCATTCCCCTCACCCGTCCCCTAATCTTAACCCGTACGCTCACAGTAACCCGTGACCTCACACATACGCTCCCCTTAAAAGGTTGTCGTACCCTCACCTGGACCCTAAATCGTCCCCGTCCCCGTCCCCTAACCCTAACCCTAGCCCGAACACTAAACCTAACCCTTCCCCGAAGCCTTCCCCTCACCCGTCCCCTAACCCTAACCCGTACGCTCACACTAACCCGTGCCCTCACATGTACGCTGCCCATAAACCATTGTCGTACCCTCACATGGACCCTAAACCGTCCCCATTCCCTAACCCTAACCCTAGCCCGAACCCTAAAACTAACACTTCCCCGAAGCCTTCCCCTCACCCGTCCCCTAATCCTAACCCGTACGCTCACACTAACACGCGCCCTCACACGTACGCTCCCCCTAAACCATTGTCGTACCGTCACCTGTACCCTAAACCGTCCCCGATCCCTAAACCTAACCCTAGCCCGAACCCTAACCCTAACCCTTCGCCGAAGCCTTCCCCTCACCCGTCCCCTAATCCTAACCCGTACGCTCACACTAACCCGCGCCCTCACATGTACGCTCCCCTTAAACCGTTGTCGTACCCTCACATGGACCCTAAACCGGCCCCGTCCCCTAACCCTAACCCTAGCCCGAACCCTTCCACGAAGCCTTCCCCTCATCCGTCCCCTAATCCTAACCCGTACGCTCACACTAACCCACACCCTCACACATTCGCTCCCCCTAAACCGTTGTCCTACCCTCACCTGGACCCGAAACCGTCCCCGTCCCCTAACCCTAACCCTAGCCCGAGCCCTAAACCTAACCCTTCCCCGAAGCCTTCCCCTCACCCGTCCCCTAATCCTAACCCGTAAACTCACACTAACCCGTGTCCTCACACGTACGCTCCCCCTAAGCCGTTGTCGTAACCTCACCTGGACCCTAAACCGTCCCCGTCCCCTAACCCTAACCCTAGCCCGAACCCTAACCCTAACACTTCCCCGAAGCTTTCCCCTCACCCGTCCCCTAATCCTAACCCGTACGCTCACTCTAACCCTCGCCCTCACACGTACCCTTCCCCTAAAGCGTTGTCATACCCTCACCTGGACCCTAAACTGTCCCCGTCCCCTAACCCTAATCCTAGCCCGAACCCTAAGCCTAACCCTTCCCCGAAGCCTTCCCCTCACCCTTCCACTAATCCTAACCCGTACGCTCACACTAACCCGCGCCCTCACACGTACCCTCCCCCTAAAGCGTTGTCGTACCTCACCTGGACCCTAAACCTTTCCCGTCCCCTAATCCTAACCCTAGCCCGAAACCTAACCCTAACACTTCCCCGAAGCCTTCCCCTCACCCGTCCCCTAATCCTAAACCTTACGCTCACACTAACCCACGCCCTCACACGTACCCTCCCCCTAAAGCGCTGTCGTACCCTCAACTGGACCCTAAACCGTCCCCGTCCCCTAACCCTAACCCTAGAACGAACCCTAACCCTAACACTTCCCCGAAGCCTTCCCCTCACCCGTCCCCTAATCCTAACCCGTACGCTCACACTAACCCACGCCCTCACATGTACGCTCCCCCTCAACCATACTCGTACCCTCACCTGAACCCTAAACCGTCCCCGTCCCCTAACCCTAACCCTAGCCCGAACCCTAACCCTAACCCTTCCACGAAGCCTTCCTCTCACCCGTCCCCTAAGCCTAACACGTACCCTCACACTAACCCGCGCCCTCACACATTCGCTCCCCCTAAAACGTTGTCGTAACCTCACCTGGACCCTAAACCGTCCCCGTCCCCTAACCCTAACCCTAGCCCGAACCCTAAACCTAACGCTTCCCGAAAGGCTTCCCCTCACCCGTCCCCTAATCCTAACCCATATGCACACACTAAACCGCGCCCTCACACGTACGCTCCCCCTAAACCGCTGTCGTACCCTCACCTGGACCCTAAAACGTCCCCGTCCCCTAACCCTAACCCTAGCCCGAACCCTAAACCGAACCCTTCCCCGAAGCCTTCCCCTCACCCATCCCCTAATCCTAACACATACGCTCACACTAACCCGCGCCCTCACACGTACGCTCCCCCTAAACCGTTGTCGTATCCTCACCTGGACCGTAAACCGTCCCCGTCCCCTAAAACTAACCCTAGCCTGAACCCTAACCCTAACCCTTCCCCAAAGCCTTCCCCTCACCCGTCCCCTAATCCTAACCCGTACGCTCACACTAACCCGCGCCCTCACACGTACCCTCCCCCTAAAGCGTTGTCATACCCTCACCTGGACCCTAAACCGTCCCCGTCCCCTAACGCTAACCCTAGCCCGAACCCTAAGCCTAACCCTTCCCCGAAGCCTTCCCCTCACCCTTCCACTAATCCTAACCCGTACGCTCACACTAACCCGCGCCCTCACACGTACCCTCCCCCTAAAGCGTTGTCGTACCTCACCTGGACCCTAAACCTTCCCCGTCCCCTAATCCTAACCCTAGCCCGAAACCTATCCCTAACACTTACCCGAAGCCTTCCCCTCACCCGTCCCCTAATCCTAAACCTTACGCTCACACTAACCCGCGCCCTCACACGTACCCTCCCCCTAAAGCGCTGTCGTACCCTCAACTGGACCCTAAACCGTCCCCGTCCCCTAACCCTAACCCTAGCCCGAACCCTAACCCTAACACTTCCCCGAAGCCTTCCCCTCACCCATCCCCTAATGCTAACCCGTACGCTCACACTAACCCGCGCCCTCACACGTACGCTTCCCCTAAACCGTTGTCATACCCTCACCTGGAACCTAAACCGTCCACGTACCCTAGCCCTAAGCCTAGCCAGAACCCTAACCCTAACCCTTCCCCGAAGCCTTCCCCTCACCTGTCCCCTAATCTTAACCCGTATGCTCACAGTAACCCGTGCCCTCACACATACGCTCCCCTTAAAACGTTGTCGTACCCTCACCTGGACCCTAAATCGTCCCCGTCCCCTAACCCTAACCCTAGCCCGAACCCTAAACCTAACCCTTCCCCGAAGCCTTCCCCTCACCCGTCCCCTAACCCTAACCCGTACGCTCACACTAACCCGTGCCCTCACATGTACGCTCCCCATAAACCATTGTCGTACCCTCACCTGGACCCTAAACCGTCCCCATTCCCTAACCCTAACCCTAGCCCGAACCCTAAACCTAACACTTCCCCGAAGCCTTCCCCTCACCCGTCCCCTAATCCTAACCCGTACGCTCACACTAACACGCGCCCTCACACGTACGCTCCCCCTAAACCGTTGTCGTACACTCACCTGTACCCTAAACCGTCCCTGATCCCTAACCCTAACCCTAGCCCGAACCCTAACCCTAACCCTTCCCCAAAGCCTTCCCCTCACCCGTCCCTTAATCCTAACCTGTACGCTCACACTAACCCGTGCCCTCACACGTACGCTCCCCCTAAACTGTTGTCGTACCCTCACCTGGACCCTAAACCGTCCCCATCCCCTAACCCTAACCCTATCCCGAACCCTTCAACGAAGCCTTCCTCTCACACGTCCCCTAATCCTAACCCGTACGCTCACACTAACCCACACCCTCACACATTCGCTCCCCCTAAACCGTTGTCGTACCCTCACCTGGACCCTAAACCATCCCCGTCCCCTAACCCTAAACCTAGCCCGAACCCTAACCCTAACCCTTCCCCGAAGCCTTCCCCTCACCCGTCCCCTAATCCTAACCCGTACGCTCACACTAACCCGCGCCCTCACACGTACACTCCCCGTAAACCATTGTCGTACCCTCACCTGGAGCGAAAACGGTCCCCGTCCCCTAACCCTAACCCTAGCCCGAACCCTAACCCTAACCCTTCCCCGAAGCCTTCCCCTCACCCGTCCCCTAATCCTAACCTGTACGCTCACACTAACCCACGCCCTCACACGTACCCTCCCCCTAAAGCGTTGTCGTACCCTCAACTGGACCCTAAACCGTCCCAGTCCCCTATCCCTAACCCTAGCCCGAACCCTAACCCTAACACTTCCCAGAAGCCTTCCCCTCACACGTCCCCAAATCCTAACACGTACGTTCACACTAACCCGCGCCCTCAAATGTACGCTCCCCCTAAACCGTTGTCGTACCCTCACCTGGACCCTAAACCGTCCCCGTCCCCTAACCCTAACCCTAGCCCGAACCCTAACCCTAACACTTCCCCGAAGCCTTCCCCTCACCCATCCCCTAATCCTAACCCGTACGCTCACACTAACCCGGGCCCTCACGCGTACGCTCCCCCTAAACCGTTGTCGTACCCTCACCTTGACGCTAAATCGTCCCCTTCCCCTAACCCTAACCCTAGCCCGAACCCTAACCCTAACCTTTCCACGAAGCCTTCCCCTCACCCGTCCCATAATCCTAACCCGTACGCTCATACTAACCCGCACCCTCACACATTCGCTCCCCCTAAAGCGTTGTCGTACCCTCACCTGAACCCTAAACCGACCCCGTCCCCTAACCCTAACCCTAGCCCGAACCCTAACCCTAACCCTTCCCCGAAGCCTTCCCCTCACCCGTCCCCTAATCCTAACCCGTACGCTCACACTAACCCGCGCCCTCACACGTACGCTCCCACTAAACCATTGTCGTACCCTCACCTGAACCCTAAACCGTCCCCGTCCCCTAATCCTAACCCTAGCCCGAACCCTAAACCTAACCCTTCCCCGAAGCATTCCCCTCACCCGTCCCCTAACCCTAACCCGTACGCTCACACTACCCTGCACCCTCACACGTATTCTCCCCCTAAACCGTTGTCGTACCCTCACCTGGACCCTAAACCGTCCCCTTCCCCTAACCCTAACCCTAGCCCGAACCCTAACACTTCCCCGAAGCTTTCCCCTCACCCGTCCCCTAATCCTAAACCGTACGCTCACACTAACCCACACCCTCACACGTACCCTCCCCCTAAAGCGCTATCGTACCCTCAACTGGACCCTAAACCGTCCCCATCCCCTAACCCTAACCCTAGCCCGAACCCTAACCCTAAAACTTCCCAGAAGCCTTCCCCTCACCCGTCCCCTAATCCTAACCCGTACGCTCACACTAACACGTGCCCTCACATGTACGCTCCCCCTAAACCGTTGTCGTACCCTCAACTGGACCCTAAACCGTCCCCGTCCCCTAACCCTAACCCTAGCCCGAAACCTAACCCTAACACTTCCCCGAAGCCTTCCCCTCACCCGTCCCCTAATTCTAACCCGTACGCTCACACTATCCCGGGCCCTCACGCGTACGCTCCCCCTAAACCGTTGTCGTACCCTCACCTGGACCCTAAACCGTCCCCGTCCCCTAACCCTAACCCTAGCCCGAACCCTAACCCTAACCCTTCCCCGAAGCCTTCCCCTCACCCGTCCCCTAACCCTAACCCGTACGCTCACACTAACGCGCGCCCTCACACGTGTGCTCCCCCTAAACCGTTGTCGTACCCTCACCGGGACCCTAAACCGTCCCCTTCCCCTAACCCTAAACCTAGTCTGAACCCTAACCCTAACCCTTCCCCGAAGCATTCCCCTCACCCGTCCCCTAATCCTAACACGTACGCTCACACTAACCCGCGCCCTCACACGTACGCTCCCCCTAAACTGTTGTCGTACCCTCACATGGACCCAAAACCGTCCCCGTCCCCTAACCCTAACCCTATCCCGAACCCTTCAACGAAGCCTTCCCCTCACACGTCCCCTAATCCTAACCCGTACGCTCACACTAACGCACACCCTCACACATTCGCTCCCCCTAAACCGTTGTCATACCCTCACCTGGACCCTAAACCATCCCCGTCCCCTAACCCTAAACCTAGCCCGAACCCTAACCCTAACCCTTCCCCGAAGCCTTCCCCTCACCCGTCCCCTAATCCTAACCCGTACGCTCACACTAACCCGCGCCCTCACACGTACACTCCCCGTAAACCACTGTCGTACCCTCACCTGGAGCGAAAACGGTCCCCGTCCCCTAACCCTAACCCTAGCCCGAACCCTAACCCTAACACTTCCCCGAAGCCTTCCCCTCACCCGTCCCCTAATCCTAACCTGTACGCTCACACTAACCCACGCCCTCACACGTATGCACCCCCTAAACCATACTCGTACCCTCACCTGGACCCTAAACCGTCCCTATCCCCTAACCCTAACCCTAGCCCGAACCCTAACCCTAACCCTTCCCCGAAGCCTTCCCCTCACCCGTCCCCTAATCCTAACCCGTACGCTCACACTAACCCGCGCCCTCACACGTACACTCCCCGTAAACCACTGTCGTACCCTCACCTGGAGCGAAAACGGTCCCCGTCCCCTAACCCTAACCCTAGCCCGAACCCTAACCCTAACCCTTCCCCGAAGCCTTCCCCTCACCCGTCCCCTAATCCTAACCTGTACGCTCACACTAACCCACGCCCTCACACGTATGCACCCCCTAAAGCATACTCGTACCCTCACCTGGACCCTAAACCGTCCCTATCCCCTAACCCTAACCCTAGCCCGAACCCTAACCCTAACCCTTCCCCGAAGCCTTCCCCTCACCCGTCCCCAAATCCTAACCCGTACGCTCACACTAACCTGCGCCCTCACACGCACGCTCCCCCTAAACCGTTGTCGTACCCTCACCTGGACCCTAAACCGTCCCCGTCCCCTAACCCTAACCCTAGCCCGAACCCTAACCCTAACACTTCCCCGAAGCCTTCCCCTCACCCGTCCCCTAACCCTAACCCGTACGCTCACACTACCCTGCGCCCTCGCACGTATTCTCCCCCTAAACCGTTGTCGTACCCTCACCTGGACCCTAAACCGTCCCCTTCCCCTAACCCTAACCCTAGCCCGAACCCTAACCCTAACACTTCCCCGAAGCTTTCCCCTCACCTGTCCCCTAATCCTAAACCGTACGCTCACACGAACCCGCGCCCTCACACATACCCTCCCCCTAAAGCGCTGTCGTACCCTCAACTGGACCCTAAACCGTCCCCATCCCCTAACCCTAACCCTAGCCCGAACCCTAACCCTAACACTTCGCAGAAGCCTTCCCCTCACCCGTCCCCTAATCCTAACCCGTACGCTCACACTAACACATGCCCTCACATGTACGCTCCCCCTAAACCGTTGTCGTACCCTCACCTGGACCCTAAACCATCCCTGTCCCCTAACCCTAACCCTAGCCCGAACCCTATCCCTAACCCTTCCCCGAAGCCTTCCCCTCACCCGTCCCCTAATCCTAACCCGTATGCTCACACTAACCCGCGCCCACACACGTACGCTCCCCCTAAACCGTTGTGGTACCCTCACCTGGACCCTAAACCGTCCCCGTCCCCTAACCCTAACCCTAGCCCGAACCCTAACCCTAACACTTCCCCGAAGCCTTCCCCTCACCCGTCCCCTAATCCTAACCCGTACGCTCACCCTAACCCGCGCCCTCACATGTACGCTCCCCCTAAAGCGTTGTCGTACCCTCACCTGCAACCTAAACTGTCCCTGTCCCCTAACGCTAACCCTAGCCCGAACCCTAACCCTAACCCTTCCCCGAAGCCTTCCCCTCATCCGTCCCCTAATCCTAAACCGTAGGCTCACACTAACCCGCGCCCTCACACGTACCCTCCCCCTAAAGAGCTGTCTTACTCTCAACTGGACCCTAAACCGTCCCCGTCCCCTATCCCTAACCCTTGCCCGAACCCTAAACCTAAACCTTCCCCGAAGCCTTCCCCTCACCCGTCCCCTAACCCTAACCCGTACGCTCACACTAACCCGCGCCCTCACACGTGTGCTCCCCCTAAACCGTTGTCGTACCCTCACCGGGACCCTAAACCGTCCCCGTCCCCTAACCCTAACCCTAGCCCGAACCCTAACCCTAACCCTTCCCCGAAGCCTTCCTCTCACCCGTCCCCTAATCCTAACCCGTACGCTCACACTAACCTGCGCACTCACATTTACGCTCCCCCTAAACCGTTGTAGTACCCTCACCTGGACCCTAAACCGTCCCCATCCCCTAACCCTAAACCTAGCCCGAACCCTAACCCTAAACCTTCCCCGAAGCCTTCCCCTCACCCGTCCCCTAATCCTAAACCGTACGCTCACACTAACCCATGCCCTCACACGTACCCTCCCCCTAAAGCGCTGTCTTACACTCAACTGGACCCTAAACCGTCCCCGTCCCCTAACCCTAACCCTAGCCCGAACCCTAACCCTAACTCTTCCCCGAAGTCTTCCCCTCACCCGTCCCCTAATCCTAACCCGTACGCTCACACTAACCCGCGCCCTCACACGTACCCTCCCCCTAAAGCGTTATCGTACCATCACCTGGACCCTAAACCTTCCCCGTCCCCTAACCCTAACCCTAGCCCGAACCCTAACCCTAACACTTCCCCGAAGCCTTCCCCTCACCCGTCTCCTAATCCTAACCCGTACGCTCACACTAACCCGCGCCATCACACGTACCCTTCCCGTAAAGCGTTGTCGTACCCTCACCTGGACCCTAAACCGTCCCCGTCCCCTCACCCTATCCCTAGCTCGAACCCTAACCCTAACCCTTCCCCGAAGCCTTCCCCTCACACGTCCCCTAATCCTAAACCGTACACTCGCACTAACCCGCGCCCTCACACGTACCCTCCCCCTAAAGCGCTGTCGTACCCTCAACTGGACCCTAAACCGTCCCCGTCCCCTATCCCTAACCCTAGCCCGAACCCTAACCCTAACACTTCCCAGAAGCCTTCCCCTCACCCATCGCCTATACCTAACCCGTACGTTCACACTAACCCGCGCCCTCACATGTACGCTCCCCCTAAACCGTTGTCGTACCCTCACCTGGACCATAAAACGTCCCCGTCCCCTAACCCTAACCCTAGCCCGAACCCTAACCCTAACACTTCCCCGAAGCCTTCCCCTCACACATCCCCTAATCCTAACCCGTACGCTCACACTAACCCGGGCCCTCACACGTATGCTCCCCCTAAACCGTTGTCGTACCCTCACCTGGACCCTAAATCATCCCTGTCCCCTAACCCTAACCATAGCCCGGACCCTAACCCTAACCCTTCCCCGAAGCCTTCCCCTCACCCGTCCCCTAATCCTAAACCGTACGCTCACACTAACCCATGCCCTCACACGTACCCTCCCCCTAAAGCGCTGTCTTACACTCAACTGGACCCTAAACCGTCCCCGTCCCCTAACCCTAACCCTAGCCCGAACCCTATCCCTAACCCTTCCCCGAAGCCTTCCCCTCACCCGTCCCCTAATCCTACCCCGTACGCTCACACTAACTCGCGCCCTCACACGTACGCTCCCCCTAAACCGTTGTCGTACCCTCACCTTGACCCTAAATCGTCCCCGTCCCCTAACCCTAACCCTAGCCCGAACCCTAAACCTAACCTTTCCACGAAGCCTTCCCCTCACCCGTCCCATAATCCTAACCCGTACGCTCACACTAACCTGCGCCCTCACACGTACGCTCCCCCTATACCGTTGTCGTACCCTCACCTGGACCCTAAACCGTCCCCGTCCCCTAACCCTAACCCTAGCCCGAACCCTAACCCTAACACTTCCCCGAAGCCTTCCCCTCACCCGTC
Organism: Leucopleurus acutus; assembly: GCF_964270905.1. Classification (NCBI taxonomy): domain Eukaryota; kingdom Metazoa; phylum Chordata; class Mammalia; order Artiodactyla; family Delphinidae; genus Leucopleurus; species Leucopleurus acutus. Next base: position 191,283 of record NW_028138929.1, read on the forward strand.
TCCTAACCCTAACCCGTACGCTCACACTAACCCGCGCCCTCACACGTATTCTCCCCCTAAACCGTTGTCGTACCCTCACCTGGACTCTAAACCGTCCCCTTCCCCTAACCCTAACCCTAGCCCGAACCCTAACCCTAAACCTTCCCCGAAGCCTTCCCCTCACCCGTCCCCTAATCCTAACCGTACGCTCACACTAACCCGCGCCCTCACATGTACGCTCCCCCTAAAGCGTTGTCGTACCCTCACCTGCAACCTAAACTGTCCCTGTCCCCTAACGCTAACCCTAGCCCGAACCCTAACCCTAACCCTTCCCCGAAGCCTTCCCCTCACACGTCCCCTAATCCTAAACCGTAGGCTCACACTAACCCGCGCCCTCACACGTACCCTCCTCCTAAAGCGCTGTCTTACTTTCAACTGGACCCTAAACCGTCCCCGTCCCATAACCCTAACCCTAGCCAGAACCCTAAACCTAACCCTTCCCTGAAGCCTTCCCCTCACCCGTCCCCTAATCGTAACCCGTACGCTCACACTAACCCGCGCCCACACACGTACGCTCACCCTAAACTGTTGTCGTACGCTCATCTGGACCCTAAACCGTCCCCATCCCCTAACACTAACCCTAGCCCGAACCCTAACCCTAACCCTTTCCCGAAGCCTTCCCCTCACCCTTCACCTAATCCTAACCCGTACGCTCACACTAACCTGCGCCCTCACACGTACGCTCCCCCTAAAGCGTTGTCGTACCCTCACCTGGACCCTAAACCGTCCCCTTCCCCTAACCCTAACCCTAGCCCGAACCCTAACCCTAACACTTCCCCGAAGCCTTCCCCTCACCTGTCCCCTAACCCTAACCCGTACGCTCACACTAACTCGCGCCCTCACACGTACGCTCCCCCTAAAGCGTTGTCGTACCCTCACCTGGACCTTAAACCGTCCCCGTCCCCTAACCCTAACCGTAGCCCGAACACTAACCCTAACCCTTCGCTGAAGCCTTCCCCTCACCCGTCCCCTAATCCTAACCCGTACGCTCACACTAACCCGCGCCCTCACATGTAACCTCCCCGTAAAGCGTTGTCGTATCCTCACCTGGACCCTAAACCGCCCCCGTCACCTAAGCCTAACCCTAGCCCGAACCCTAACACTTCCCCGAAGCCTTCCCCTCACCCGTCCCCTAATCCTAAACCGTACGCTCACACTAACCCATGCCCTCACACGTACCCTCCCCCTAAAGCGCTGTCTTACACTCAACTGGACCCTAAACCGTCCCCATCCCCTAACCCTAACCCTAGCCCGAACCCTAACCCTAACCCTTCCCCGAAGCCTTCCCCTCACCCGTCCTCTAATCCTAACCCGTACGCTCACACTAACACGTGCCCTCACATGTACGCTCCCCCTAAACCGTTGTCGTACCCTCACCTGGACCCTAAACCGTCCCCGTCCCCTAACCCTAACCCTAGCCTGAACCCTAACCCTAACACTTCCCCGAAGCCTTCCCCTCACCTGTCCCCTAACTCTAACCCGTACGCTCACACTAACCCACGCCCTCACACGTATTCTCCCCCTAAACCGTTGTCGTACACTCACCTGGACCCTAAACCGTCCCCTTCCCCTAACCCTAACCCTAGTCCGAACCCTAACCCTAACCCTTCCCCGAAGCATTCCCCTCACCCGTCCCCTAATCCTAACCCGTACGCTCACACTAACCCGCGCCGTCACACGTACGCTCCCCCTAAAGCGTTGTCGTACCCTCACCTGGACCCTAAACCGTCCCCGTCCCCTAAACCTAACCCTAGCCCGATCCCTAACCCTAACACTTCCCCGAAGCCTTCCCCTCACCCGTCCCCTAATCCTAACCCGTACGCTCACACTAACTCGCGCCCTCACACGTACGCTCCCCCTAAACCGTTGTCGTACCCTCACCTGGACCCTAAATCGTCCCCGTCCCCTAACCCTAACCCTAGCCCGAACCCTAACTCTAACCTTTCCACGAAGCCTTCCCCTCACCCGTCCCATAATCCTAACCCGTACGCTCATACTAACCCGCACCCTCACACATTCGCTCCCCCTAAAGCGATGTCGTACCCTCACCTGGACCCTAAACCGTCCCCGTCCCCTAACCCTAACCCTAGCCCGAACCATAACCCTAACACTTCCCCGAAGCCTTCCCCTCACCCGTCCCCTAATCCTAACCCGTACGCTCACACTAACCCACGCCCTCACACGTACGCTCCCCCTAAACCATTGTCGTACCCTCACCTGGACCCTAAACCGTCCCCGTCCCCTAACCCTAACCCTAGCCCGAACCCTAAAACTAAACCTTCCCCGAAACCTTCCACTCACCCGTCCCCTAATCCTAACCCGTACGCTCACACTAACCCGCGCCCTCACACGTACTCTCACCCTAAACTGTTGTCGTACCCTCACCTGGACCCTGAACCGTCCCCGTCCCCTAACCCTAACCCTAGCCCGAACCCTAACCCTAACCTTTCCCCGAAGCCTTCCCCTCACCCGTCCCCTAATCCTAACCCGTACGCTCACACTAACCTGCGCCCTCACACGTACGCTCCCCCTAAACCGTTGTCGTACCCTCACCTGGACCCTAAACTGTCCCCTTCCCCTAACCCTAACCCTAGCCCGAACCCTAACCCTAACACTTCCCCGAAGCCTTCCCCTCACCCGTCCCCTAACCCTAACCCGTACGCTCACACTAACCCGCGCCCTCACACGTATTCTCCCCCTAAACCGTTGTCGTACCCTCACCTGGACCCTAAACCGTCCCCTTCCCCTAACCCTAACCCTAGCCCGAACCCTAACCCTAACCCTTCCCCGAAGCCTTCCCCTCACCCGTGCCCTAATCCTAACCCGTCCGCTCACACTAACCCGTGCCCTCACATGTACGCTCCCCGTAAACCGTTGTCGTAACCTCACCTGGACCCTAAACCGTCCTCGTCCCCGTCCCCTAATCCTAGCCTGAACCTTAATCCTAACCCTTCCCCGAAGCCTTCCCCTCACCCATCCCCTAATCCTAACCCGTACGCTCACACTAACCCGCGCCCTCACACATACGCTCCCCCTAAACCGTTGTGGTACCCTCACCTGGACCCTAAACCGTCCCCGTCCCCTAAACCTAACCCTAGCACGAACCCTAACCCTAACACTTCCCCGAAGCCTTCCCCTCACCCGTCCCCTAATCCTAACCCGTACGCTCACACTAACCCGCGCCCTCACATGTACGCTCCCCCTAAAGCGTTGTCATACCCTCACCTGCAACCTAAACTGTCCCTGTCCCCTAACGCTAACCCTAGCCCGAACTCTAAACCTAACCCTTCCCCGAAGCCTTCCCCTCACCCGTCCCCTAATCCTAACCCGTACGCTCACACTAACCCGCGCCCACACACGTACGCTCCCCCTAAAACGTTGTCGTACCCTCACCTGGACCCTAAACCGTCCCCGTCCCCTAACCCTAACCCTAGCCCGAACCCTAAACCTAACCCTTCCCCGAAGCCTTCCCCTCACCCGTCTCCTAATCCTAACCCGTACGCTCACACTAACCCGTGCCCTCACACGTACGCTCCCCCTAAGCCATTGTCGTACCCTCACCTGGACCCTAAACCGTCCCCGTCCCCTAACACTAACTCTAGCCCGAACCCTAAACCTAATACTTCCCTGAAGCCTTCCCCTCACCCGTCCCCTAATCCTAACCCGTACGCTCACACTAACACGCGCCCTCACACGTACGCTCCCCCTAAACCGTTGTCGTACCCTCACCTGGACCCTAAACCGTCCCCGTCCCCTAACACTAACCCTAGCCGGAACCCTAACCCTAACCCTTCCCCGAAGCCTTCCCCTCACCTGTCCCCTAATCCTAACCCGTACGCTCACACTAACCCACGCCCTCACACGTACGCTCCCCCTAAACCGTTGTCGTACCCTCACCTGGACCCTAAATCGTCCCCGTCCCCTAACCCTAACCCTAGCCCGAACCCTAAACCTAACCTTTCCACGAAGCCTTCCCCTCACCCGTCCCCTAATCCTAACCCGTACGCTCACACTAACCCGCGCCCTCACACGTACCCTCCCCGTAAAGCGTTGTCGTATCCTCACCTGGACCCTAAACCGCCCCCGTCACCTAAGCCTAACCCTAGCCCGAACCCTAACACTTCCCCGAAGCCTTCCCCTCACCCGTCCCCTAATCCTAAACCGTACGCTCACACTAACCCATGCCCTCACACGTACCCTCCCCCTAAAGCGCTGTCTTACACTCAACTGGACCCTAAACCGTCCCCATCCCCTAACCCTAACCCTAGCCCGAACCCTAACCCTAACCCTTCCCCGAAGCCTTCCCCTCACCCGTCCTCTAATCCTAACCCGTACGCTCACACTAACACGTGCCCTCACATGTACGCTCCCCCTAAACCGTTGTCGTACCCTCACCTGGACCCTAAACCGTCCCCGTCCCCTAATCCTAACCCTAGCCTGAACCCTAACCCTAACACTTCCCCGAAGCCTTCCCCTCACCTGTCCCCTAACTCTAACCCGTACGCTCACACTAACCCACGCCCTCACACGTATTCTCCCCCTAAACCGTTGTCGTACACTCACCTGGACCCTAAACCGTCCCCTTCCCCTAACCCTAACCCTAGTCCGAACCCTAACCCTAACCCTTCCCCGAAGCATTCCCCTCACCCGTCCCCTAATCCTAACCCGTACGCTCACACTAACCCGCGCCGTCACACGTACGCTCCCCCTAAAGCGTTGTCGTACCCTCACCTGGACCCTAAACCGTCCCCGTCCCCTAAACCTAACCCTAGCCCGATCCCTAACCCTAACACTTCCCCGAAGCCTTCCCCTCACCCGTCCCCTAATCCTAACCCGTACGCTCACACTAACTCGCGCCCTCACACGTACGCTCCCCCTAAACCGTTGTCGTACCCTCACCTGGACCCTAAATCGTCCCCGTCCCCTAACCCTAACCCTAGCCCGAACCCTAACTCTAACCTTTCCACGAAGCCTTCCCCTCACCCGTCCCATAATCCTAACCCGTACGCTCATACTAACCCGCACCCTCACACATTCGCTCCCCCTAAAGCGATGTCGTACCCTCACCTGGACCCTAAACCGTCCCCGTCCCCTAACCCTAACCCTAGCCCGAACCATAACCCTAACACTTCCCCGAAGCCTTCCCCTCACCCGTCCCCTAATCCTAACCCGTACGCTCACACTAACCCACGCCCTCACACGTACGCTCCCCCTAAACCATTGTCGTACCCTCACCTGGACCCTAAACCGTCCCCGTCCCCTAACCCTAACCCTAGCCCGAACCCTAAAACTAAACCTTCCCCGAAGCCTTCCACTCACCCGTCCCCTAATCCTAACCCGTACGCTCACACTAACCCGCGCCCTCACACGTACTCTCACCCTAAACTGTTGTCGTACCCTCACCTGGACCCTGAACCGTCCCCGTCCCCTAACCCTAACCCTAGCCCGAACCCTAACCCTAACCTTTCCCCGAAGCCTTCCCCTCACCCGTCCCCTAATCCTAACCCGTACGCTCACACTAACCTGCGCCCTCACACGTACGCTCCCCCTAAACCGTTGTCGTACCCTCACCTGGACCCTAAACTGTCCCCTTCCCCTAACCCTAACCCTAGCCCGAACCCTAACCCTAACACTTCCCCGAAGCCTTCCCCTCACCCGTCCCCTAACCCTAACCCGTACGCTCACACTAACCCGCGCCCTCACACGTATTCTCCCCCTAAACCGTTGTCGTACCCTCACCTGGACCCTAAACCGTCCCCTTCCCCTAACCCTAACCCTAGCCCGAACCCTAACCCTAACCCTTCCCCGAAGCCTTCCCCTCACCCGTGCCCTAATCCTAACCCGTCCGCTCACACTAACCCGTGCCCTCACATGTACGCTCCCCGTAAACCGTTGTCGTAACCTCACCTGGACCCTAAACCGTCCTCGTCCCCGTCCCCTAATCCTAGCCTGAACCTTAATCCTAACCCTTCCCCGAAGCCTTCCCCTCACCCATCCCCTAATCCTAACCCGTACGCTCACACTAACCCGCGCCCTCACACATACGCTCCCCCTAAACCGTTGTGGTACCCTCACCTGGACCCTAAACCGTCCCCGTCCCCTAAACCTAACCCTAGCACGAACCCTAAGCCTAACACTTCCCCGAAGCCTTCCCCTCACCCGTCCCCTAATCCTAACCCGTACGCTCACACTAACCCGCGCCCTCACATGTACGCTCCCCCTAAAGCGTTGTCATACCCTCACCTGCAACCTAAACTGTCCCTGTCCCCTAACGCTAACCCTAGCCCGAACTCTAAACCTAACCCTTCCCCGAAGCCTTCCCCTCACCCGTCCCCTAATCCTAACCCGTACGCTCACACTAACCCGCGCCCACACACGTACGCTCCCCCTAAAACGTTGTCGTACCCTCACCTGGACCCTAAACCGTCCCCGTCCCCTAACCCTAACCCTAGCCCGAACCCTAAACCTAACCCTTCCCCGAAGCCTTCCCCTCACCCGTCCCCTAATCCTAACCCGTACGCTCACACTAACCCGTGCCCTCACACGTACGCTCCCCCTAAGCCATTGTCGTACCCTCACCTGGACCCTAAACCGTCCCCGTCCCCTAACACTAACTCTAGCCCGAACCCTAAACCTAATACTTCCCTGAAGCCTTCCCCTCACCCGTCCCCTAATCCTAACCCGTACGCTCACACTAACACGCGCCCTCACACGTACGCTCCCCCTAAACCGTTGTCGTACCCTCACCTGGACCCTAAACCGTCCCCGTCCCCTAACACTAACCCTAGCCGGAACCCTAATCCTAACCCTTCCCCGAAGCCTTCCCCTCACCTGTCCCCTAATCCTAACCCGTACGCTCACACTAACCCACGCCCTCACACGTACGCTCCCCCTAAACCGTTGTCGTACCCTCACCTGGACCCTAAATCGTCCCCGTCCCCTAACCCTAACCCTAGCCCGAACCCTAAACCTAACCTTTCCACGAAGCCTTCCCCTCACCCGTCCCCTAATCCTAACCCGTACGCTCACACTAACCCGCGCCCTCACACGTACCCTCCCCGTAAAGCGTTGTCGTATCCTCACCTGGACCCTAAACCGTCCCCGTCACCTAAGCCTAACCCTAGCCCGAACCCTAACACTTCCCCGAAGCTTGCCCCTCACCCGTCCCCTAATCCTAAACCGTACGCTCACACTAACCCGCACCCTCACACGTACCCTCCCCCTAAAGCGCTGTCGTACCCTCAACTGGACCCTAAACCGTCCCCGTCCCCTAACCCTAACCCTAGCCCGAACCCTAACCCTAACACTTCCCAGAAGCCTTCCCCTCACCCGTCCCCTAATCCTAACCCGTACGCTCACACTAACACGTGCCCTCACATGTACGCTCCCCCTAAACCGTTGTCGTACCCTCAACTGGACCCTAAACCGTCCCCGTCCCCTAACCCTAACCCTAGCCCGAACCCTAACCCTAACACTTCCCCGAAGCCTTCCCCTCACCCGTCCCCTAATTCTAACCCGTACGCTCACACTATCCCGGGCCCTCACGCATACGCTCCCCCTAAACCGTTGTCGTACCCTCACCTGGACCCTAAACCGTCCCCGTCCCCTAAACCTAACCCTAGCCCGATCCCTAACCCTAACACTTCCCCGAAGCCTTCCCCTCACCCGTCCCCTAATCCTAACCCGTACGCTCACACTAACTCGCGCCCTCACACGTACGCTCCCCCTAAACCGTTGTCGTACCCTCACCTGGACCCTAAATCGTCCCCGTCCCCTAACCCTAACCCTAGCCCGAACCCTAACCCTAACCTTTCCACGAAGCCTTCCCCTCACCCGTCCCATAATCCTAATCCGTACGCTCATACTAACCCGCACCCTCACACATTCGCTCCCCCTAAAGCGTTGTCGTACCCTCACCTGGACCCTAAACTGTCCCCGTCCCCTAACCCTTACCCTAGCCCGAACCCTAACCCTAACCCTTCCCCGAAGCCTTCCCCTAACCCGTCCCCTAATCCTAACCCGTACGCTCACACTAACCCACACCCTCACACGTACGCTCCCCCTAAACCATTGTCGTACCCTCACCTGGACCCTAAACCGTCCCCGTCCCCTAAGCCTAACCCTAGCCCGAACCCTAACACTTCACCGAAGCTTTCCCCTCACCCGTCCCCTAATCCTAAACCGTACGCTCACACTAACCCGCACCCTCACACGTACCCTCCCCCTAAAGCGCTGTCGTACCCTCAACTGGACCCTAAACCGTCCCCGTCCCCTAACCCTAACCCTAGCCCGAAACCTAACCCTAACACTTCCCAGAAGCCTTCCCCTCACCCGTCCCCTAATCCTAACCCGTACGCTCACACTAACACGTGCCCTCACTTGTACGCTCCTCCTAAACCGTTGTCGTACCCTCAACTGGACCCTAAACCATCCCTGTCCCCTAACCCTAACCCTAGCCTGAACCCTAACCCTAACCCTTCCCCGAAGCCTTCCCCTCACCCGTCCCCTAATCCTAACCCGTATGCTCACACTAACCCGCGCCCACACACGTACGCTCCCCCTAAACCGTTGTGGTACCCTCACCTGGACCCTAAACCGTCCCCGTCCCCTAACCCTAACCCTAGCCCGAACCCTAACCCTAACACTTCCCCGAAGCCTTCCCCTCACCCGTCCCCTAATCCTAACCCGTACGCTGACACTAACCAGCGCCCTCACACGTACCCTCCCCCTAAAGCGCTGTCTTACACTCAACTGGACCCTAAACCGTCCCCGTCCCCTAACCCTAACCCTAGCCCGAACCCTAACCCTAACCCTTCCCCGAAGCCTTCCCCTCACCCGTCTCTTAATCCTAACCCGTACACTCACACTAACCCGCGCCCTCACACGTACGCTCCCCCTAAACTGTTGTCGTACCCTCACCTGGAACCTAAACCGTCCCCATCCCCTAACCCTAACCCTAGCCCGAATCCTAACCCTAACCTTTCCCCGAAGCCTTCCCCTCACCCGTCCCCTAACCCTAACCCGTACGCTCACACTAACCCGCGCCCTCACACGTGTGCTCCCCCTAAACCGTTGTCGTACCCTCACCTGGACCCGAAACCATCCCTGTCCCCTAACACTAACCCTATCCCGAACCCTAACCCTAAAACTTCCCCGAAGCCTTCCCCTCACCCGTCCCCTAATCCTAACCCGTACGATCACACTAACCTGCGCACTCACATTTACGCTCCCCCTAAACCGTTGTAGTACCCTCACCTGGACCCTCAACCGTCCCCGACCCCTAACCCTAACCCTAGCCCGAACCTTAACCCTAACCCTTCCCCGAAGCCTTCCCCTCACCCGTCCCCTAATCCTAACCCGTACGCTCACACTAACCTGCGCACTCACATTTACGCTCCCCCTAAACCGTTGTAGTACCCTCACCTGGACCCTAAACCGTCCCCGTCCCCTAACCCTAACCCTAGACGGAACCCTAACCCTAACCCTTCCCTGAAGCCTTCCCCTCACCCGTCCCCTAATCCTAAACCGTACGCTCAAACGAACCCATGCCCTCACAAGTACCCTCCCCCTAAAGCGCTGTCTTACACTCAACTGGACCCTAAACCGTCCCCGTCCCCTAACCCTAACCCTAGCCCGAACCCTAACCCTAACCCTTCCCCGAAGCCTTCCCCTCACCCGTCCTCTAATCCTAACCCGTACGCTCACACTAACGCGTGCCCTCACATGTACGCTCCCCCTAAACCGTTGTCGTACCCTCACCTGGACCCTAAACCGTCCCCATCCCCTAACCCTAACCCTAGCCCGAACCCTAACCCTAACACTTCCCCGAAGTCTTCCCCTCACCTGTCCCCTAACCCTAACCCGTATGCTCACACTAACCCACGCCCTCACACGTATTCTCCCCCTAAACCGTTGTCGTACCCTCACCTGGACCCTAAACCGTCCCCTTCCCCTAACCCTAACCCTAGTCCGAACCCTAACCCTAACCCTTCCCCGAAGCATTCCCCTCACCCGTCCCCTAATCCTAACCCGTACGCTCACACTAACCCGCGCCCTCACACGTACGCTCCCCCTAAAGCGTTGTCGTACCCTCACCTGGACCCTAAACCGTCCCCGACCCCTAAACCTAACCCTAGCCCGATCCCTAACCCTAACACTTCCCCGAAGCCTTCCCCTCACCCGTCCCCTAATCCTAACCCGTACGCTCACACTAACTCGCGCCCTCACACGTACGCTCCCCCTAAACCGTTGTCGTACCCTCACCTGGACCCTAAATCGTCCCCGTCCCCTAACCCTAACCCTAGCCCGAACCCTAACCCTAACCTTTCCACGAAGCCTTCCCCTCACCCGTCCCCTAATCCTAACCCGTACGCTCACACTAACTCGCGCCCTCACACGTACGCTCCCCCTAAACCGTTGTCGTACCCTCACCTGGACCCTAAATCGTCCCCGTCCCCTAACCCTAACCCTAGCCCGAACCCTAACCCTAACCTTTCCACGAAGCCTTCCCCTCACCCGTCCCATAATCCTAACCCGTACGCTCATACTAACCCGCACCCTCACACATTCGCTCCCCCTAAAGCGATGTCGTACCCTCACCTGGACCCTAAACCGTCCCCGTCCCCTAACCCTAACCCTAGCCCGAACCCTAACCCTAACACTTCCCCGAAGCCTTCCCCTCACCCGTCCCCTAATCCTAACCCGTACGCTCACACTAACCCGCGCCCTCACACGTACGCTCCCCCTAAACAATTGTCGTACCCTCACCTGGACCCTAAACCGTCCCCGTCCCCTAACCCTAACCCTAGCCCGAACCCTAAACCTAAACCTTCCCCGAAGCCTTCCCCTCACCCGTCCCCAAATCCTAACCCGTACGCTCACACTAACCCGCGCCCTCACATGTACTCTCACCCTAAACCGTTGTCGTACCCTCACCTGGACCCTGAACCGTCCCCGTCCCCTAACCCTAACCCTAGCCCGAACCCTATCCCTAACCTTTCCCCGAAGCCTTTCCCTCACCCGTCCCCTAATCCTAACCCGTACGCTCACACTAACCTGCGCCCTCACACGTACGCTCCCCCTAAACCATTGTCGTACCCTCACCTGGACCCTAAACTGTCCCCGTCCCCTAACCCTAACCCTAGCCCGAACTCTAACCCTAAAACTTCCCCGAAGCCTTCCCCTCACCCGTCCCCTAACCCTAACCCGTACGCTCACACTAACCCGCGCCCTCACACGTATTCTCCCCCTAAACCGTTGTCGTACCCTCTCCTGGACCCTAAACCGTCCCCTTCCCCTAACCCTAACCCTAGCCCGAACCCTAACCCTAACCCTTCCCCGAAGCCTTCCCCTCACCCGTGCCCTAATCCTTACCCGTACGCTCACACTAACCCGCGCCCTCACACGTACTCTCACCCTAAACTGTTGTCGTACCCTCACATGAACCCTAAACCGTCCCCGTCCCCTAACCCTAACCCTATCCCGAACCCTTCCCCGAAGCCTTCCCCTCACCCGTCCCCTAATCCTAACCCGTACGCTCACACTAACCCACACCCTCACTTATTCGCTCCCCCTAAACCGTTGTCGTACCCTCACCTGGACCCTAAACCGTCCCCGTCCCCTAACCCTAACCCTAGCCAGAACCCTAAACCTAACCCTTCCCCGAAGCCTTCCCCTCACCCGTCCCCTAATCCTAACCCGTACGCTCACACTAACCCGCGCCCTCACAAGTACGCTCCCCCTAAACTGTTGTCGTACCCTCACCTGGACCCTAAACCGTCCCCGTCCCCTAACCCTCACCCTCGCCCGAACCCTAACCCTAACCCTTCCCCGAAGCCTTCCCCTCACCCGTCCCCTAACCCTAACCCGTACGCTCACACTAACCCGCGCCCTCACACGTGTGCTCCCTCTAAACCGTTGTCGTACCCTCACCGGGACCCTAAACCGTCCCCGTCCCCTAACCCTAACCCTAGCCCGAACCCTAACCCTAACCCTTGCCCGAAGCCTTCCCCTCACCCGTCCCCTAATCCTAACCCGTACGCTCACACTAACCTGCGCACTCACATTTACGCTCCCCCTAAACCGTTGTAGTACCCTCACCTGGACCCTAAACTGTCCCCATCCCCTATCCCTAACCCTAGCCCGAACTCTAACCCTAACCCTTCCCCGAAGCCTTCCCCTCACCCGTCCCCTAATCCTAAACCGTACGCTCACACTAACACATGCCCTCACACGTACCCTCCCCCTAAAGCGCTGTCTTACCTCAACTGGACCCTAAACCATCCCCGTCCCCTAACCCTAACCCTAGCCCGAACCCTAACCCTTACTCTTCCTCGAAGTCTTCCCCTCAACCGTCCCCTAATCCTAACCCGTACGCTCACACTAACCCGCGCCCTCACACGTACCCTCCCCCTAAAGCGTTGTCGTACCATCACCTGGACCCTAAACCGTCCCCGTCCCCTAACCCTAACCCTAGTCCGAACCCTAACCCTAACCCTTCCCCGAAGCCTTCCCCTCACCCGTCCCCTAATCCTAAACCGTACACTCACACTAACCCATGCCCTCACACGTACACTCCCCCAAAAGCGCTGTCTTACACTCAACTGGACCCTAAACCGTCCCCGTCCCCTAACCCTAACCGTAGCCCGAATCCTAACCCTAACCCTTCCCCGAAGCCTTCCCCTCACCCGTCCCCTAATCCAAACCGGTACGCTCACACTAACCCGTGCCCTCACATGTACGCTCCCCCTAAACCGTTGTCGTATGCTCACGTGGACCCTAAACTGTCCCCGTCCCCGAACCCTAACCCTAGCCCGAACCCTAAAGCTAACCCTTCCCCGAAGCCTTCCCCTCACCCGTCCCCTAATCCTAACCCGTACGCTCACACTAACCCACGCCCTCACACGTACGCTCCCCCTAAACCATTGTCGTACCGTCACCTGGACCCTAAACCGTCCCCGTCCCCTAACCCTAACCCTAGACCGAACCCTAACCCTAACCCTTCCCCGAAGCCTTCCCCTCACCCGTCCCCTAATCTTAACCCGTACGCTCACACTAACTCGCGCCCTAACACGTACGCTCCCCCTAAACCATTGTCGTACCCTCACCTGGACCCTAAATCGTCCCCGTCCCTAACCCTAACCCTAGCCCGAACCCTAACCCTAACCTTTCCACGAAGCCTTCCCCTCACCCGTCCCATAATCCTAACCCGTACGCTCATACTAACCCGCACCCTCACACATTCGCTCCCCCTAAAGCGTTGTCGTACCCACACCTGGACCCTAAACCGTCCCCGTCCCCTAACCCTAATCCTAGCCCGAACCCTAACCCTAACCCTTCCCCGAAGCCTTCCCCTCACCCGTCCCCTAATCCTAACCCGTACGCTCATACTAACCCGCACCCTCACACGTACGCTCCCCCTAAACCATTGTCGTACCCTCACCTGGACCCTAAACCGTCCCCGTCCCATAACCCTAACCCTAGCCAGAACCCTAAACCTAACCCTTCCCCGAAGCCTTCCCCTCACCCGTCCCCTAATCGTAACCCGTACGCTCACACTAACCCGCGCCCTCACACGTACGCTCACCCTAAACTGTTGTCGTACCCTCACCTGGACCCTAAACCGTCCCCATCCCCTAACACTAACCCTCGCCCGAACCCTAACCCTAACCCTTTCCCGAAGCCTTCCCCTCACCCTTCCCCTAATCCTAACCCGTACGCTCACACTAACCTGCGCCCTCACACGTACGCTCCCCTAAACCGTTGTCGTACCCTCACCTGGACCCTAAACCGTCCCCGTCCCCTAACCCTATCCCTAGCCCAAACCCTAACCCTAACACTTCCCCGAAGCATTCCCCTCACCTCTCCCCTAACCCTAACCCGTACGCTCACACTAAGTCGCGCCCTCACACGTACGCTCCCCCTAAACCGTTGTCGTACCCTCACCTGGACCCTAGATCGTCCCCGTCCCCTAACCCTAACCCTAGCCCGAACCCTAACCCTAACATTTCCACGAAGCCTTCCCCTCACCCGTCCCATAATCCTAACCCGTACGCTCATACTAACCCGCACCCTCACACATTCGCTCCACCTAAACCGTTGTCGTACCCTCACCTGGACCCTAAACCGTCCCCGTCCCCTAACCCTAACCCTAGCCCGAACCCTAACCCTAACACTTCCCCGAAGCCTTCCCCTCACCCGTCCCCTAATCCTAACCCGTACGCTCACACTAACCCACGCCCTCACACGTATGCTCCCCCTAAACCGTTGTCGTACCCTCACCTGGACCCTAAACCGTCCCCGTCCCCTAACCCTAACCCTAGCCCGAACCCTAAACCTAACCCTTCCCCGAAGCCTTCCCCTCACCCGTCCCCTAATCCTAACCCGTACGTTCACACTAACCCGCGCCCTCACACGTACGCTCACCCTAAACTGTTGTCGTACCCTCACCTGGACCCTGAACCGTCCCTGTCCCCTAACCCTAACCCTAGCCCGAACCCTAACCCTAACACTTCCCCGAAGCCTTCCCCTCACCCGTGCCCTAATCCTAACCCGTACGCTCACACTAACCTGCGCCCTCACACGTACCCTCCCTGTAAAGCGTTGTCGTATCCTCACCTGGACCCTAAACCGTCCCCGTCACCTAAGCCTAACCCTAACCCGAACCCTAACACTTCACCGAAGCTTTCCCCTCACCCGTCCCCTAATCCTAAACCGTATGCTCACACTAACCCGCACCCTCACACGTACCCTCCCCCTAAAGCGCTGTCGTACCCTCAACTGGACCCTAAACCGTCCCCGTCCCCTAACCCTAACCCTAGCCCGAAACCTAACCCTAACACTTCCCAGAAGCCTTCCCCTCACCCGTCCCCTAATCCTAACCCGTACGCTCACACTAACACGTGCCCTCACATGTACGCTCCTCCTAAACCGTTGTCGTACCCTCAACTGGACCCTAAACCGTCCCTGTCCCCTAACCCTAACCCTAGCCCGAACCCTAACCCTAACCCTTCCCCGAAGCCTTCCCCTCACACGTCCCCTAATCCTAACCCGTATGCTCACACTAACCCGCGCCCACACACCTACGCTCCCCCTAAACCGTTGTGGTACCCTCACCTGGACCCTAAACCGTCCCCGTCCCCTAACCCTAACCCTAGCCCGAACCCTAACCCTAACACTTCCCCGAAGCCTTCCCCTCACCCGGCTCTTAATCCTAACCCGTACGCTCACACTAACCAGCGCCCTCACACGTACCCTCCCCCTAAAGCGCTGTCTTACTCTCAACTGGACCCTAAACCGTCCCCGTCCACTAACCCTAACCCTAGCCCGAACCCTAACCCTAACCCTTCCCCGAAGCCTTCCCCTCACCCGGCTCTTAATCCTAACCCGTACGCTCACACTAACCCGCGCCCTCACACGTACGCTCCCCCTAAACTGTTGTCGTACCCTCACCTGGACCCTAAACCGTCCCCATCCCCTAACCCTAACCCTAGCCCGAACCCTAACCCTAACCCTTCCCCGAAGCGTTCCCCTCACCCGTCCCCTAACCCTAACCCGTACGCTCTCACTAACCCGCGCCCTCACACGTGTGCTCCCCCTAAACCGTTGTCGTACCCTCACCGGGACCCTAAACCGTCCCCGTCCCCTAACCCTAACCCTAGCCCGAACCCTAACCCTAACACTTCCCCGAAGCCTTCCCCTCACCCGTTCCCTAATCCTAACCCGTACGCTCACACTAACCTGCGCACTCACATTTACGCTCCCCCTAAACCGTTGTAGTACACTCACCTGGACCCTAAACCGTCCCCGTCCACTAACCCTAACCCTAGACCGAACCCTAACCCTAACCCTTCCCCGAAGCCTTCCCCTCACCCGTCCCCTAATCCTAAACCGTACGCTCACACTAACCCATGCCCTCACACGTACCCTCCCCCTAAAGCGCTGTCTTACACTCAACTGGACCCTAAACCGTCCCCGTCCCCTAACCCTAACCCTAGCCCGAACACTAACCCTAACCCTTCCCCGAAGCCTTCCCCTCACCCGTCCTCTAATCCTAACCCGTACGCTCACACTAACGCGTGCCCTCACATGTACGCTCCCCCTAAACCATTGTCGTACCCTCACCTGGACCCTAAACTGTCCCCGTCCCCTAACCCTAACCCTAGCCCGAACCCTAACCCTAACACTTCCCCGAAGCCTTCCCCTCACCTGTCCCCTAACCCTAACCCGTACGCTCACACTAACCAACGCCCTCACACGTATTCTCCCCCTAAACCGTTGTCGTACCCTCACCTGGACCCTAAACCGTCCCCTTCCCCTAACCCTAACCCTAGTCCGAACCCTAACCCTAACCCTTCCCCGAAGCATTCCCCTCACCCGTCCCCTAATCCTAACCCGTACGCTTACACTAACCCGCGCCCTCACACGTACGCTCCCCCTAAAGCGTTGTCGTACCCTCACCTGGAACCTAAACCGTCCCCGTCCCCTAAACCTAACCCTAGCCCGATCCCTAACCCTAACACTTCCCCGAAGCCTTCCCCTCACCCGTCCCCTAATCCTAACCCGTACGCTCACACTAACTCGCGCCCTCACACGTACGCTCCCCCTAAACCGTTGTCGTACCCTCACCTGGACCCTAAACCGTCCCCTAACCCTAACCCTAACCCTAACCCTAACCCTAACCCTAACCCTAACCCTAACCCTTCCCGTAAAGCGTTGTTGTACCCTCACCTGGACCCTAAACCGTCCCCGTCCCCTCACCCTAACCCTAGCCCCAACCCTAACCCTAACCGTTCCCCGAAGCCTTCCCCTCACCCGTCCCCTAATCCTAAACCGTACGCTCACGCTAACCCGCGCCCTCACAAGTACCCTCCCCCTAAAGCGCTGTCTTACTCTCAACTGGACCCTAAACCGTCCCCTAACCCTAACCCTAACCCTAGCCGAACCCTAACACTAACACTTCCCCGAAGCCTTCCCCTCACCCGTCCCCTAATCCTAACCCGTACGCTCACACTAACCAACGCACTCACATTTACGCTCCCCCTAAAATGTTGTCGTACCCTCACCTGGACCCTAAATCGTCCCCGTCCCCTAACCGTAATCCCAGCCCGAACCCTAACCCTAACCCTTTCCCGAAGCCTTCCCCTCACCCGTCCCCTAATCCTAACCCGTACGCTCACACTAACCTGCGCCCTCACACGTACGCTCCCCCTAAACCGTTGTCGTACCCTCACCTGGACCCTAAACCGTCCCCGTCCCCTAACCCTAACCCTAGCCCGAACCCTAACCCTAACACTTCCCCGAAGCCTTCCCCTCACCTGTCCCCTAACCCTAACCCATACGCTCACACTAACCCGCGCCCTCACACGTATTCTCCCCCTAAACCGTTGTCGTACCCTCAACTGGACCCTAAACCGTCCCCGTCCCCTAACCCTAACCCTAGTCCGAACCCTAACCTTAACCGTTCCCCGAAGCATTCCCCTCACCCGTCCCCTAATCCTAACCCGTACGCTCACACTAACCCGCGCCCTCACACGTACGCTCCCCCTAAAGCGTTGTCGTACTCTCACCTGGACCCTAAACCGTCCCCGTCCCCTAGCCCTAACCCTAGCCCGAACCCTAAAGCTAACCCTTCCCCGAAGCCTTCCCCTCACCCGTCCCCTAATCCTAACCCGTACGCTC